>NC_133619.1:40164035-40224035 GCF_048593235.1 Sminthopsis crassicaudata
GAACCACACTCTGTTCCCACAGGCCTCTCTGGGTGCAGATGGCTCTGTTCATCACAAGATCATTGGAACTGGTATTGACAAGTTTTCTTACTCAAATTCAAGAACGTTTAAACCCTAGAATAGTGTTTCCTCACATGGCATTCTGCTGTACTATAATGCAAAATTCCACCTAAATTTAAGATCTGGAGCTTAAATTTCAAACAAGAACAGAAAAATAAAGAGGGAATTTCCTAAGGTTTCTGCTTTTGGGCTGGGGATAGGTAGTTAAAAAAAAAGTAATGGGTGGCAATTGGGAGTTCCCCAGCCCTTCAAACTGGGCATCCTCCTGCTTCTGAAATTAGAGTCAGATCTTTTGAAAGCTCTCTGGGGAATCAGAAAACTACTGGAGAGTTCACATGAGTGCTTGGTTTCTTTGGCATGGGCTTGCCAGTTTCAGATATTTTTAGATATTTAATATTGCAGTTATTTTCAAAAAGGAAGGCAGAAAGACAGAGTGAGAGTGAGAGAAAGGAAAAAAGAAAGAAGAAATTAAAGAAAAAGAAAAGGAATGGGATCCATGAAAAGGAAAAAAAAACATTGTCTTGAATGTCATATGATGGAAGTTATAGTTTGAAACTCAATTTTACCATTTTTATTATTGTTGTGAGGAAACAAGCATGTATTAAGTATCTACTACATGCCAAGTACTTTCTAAATATATCATTTGAGCTTCAAAACAATCCTGGAAGGTAAGTGCTATTATTATCCCCATTTTACAGATGAAGAATCTGAGGCAAACAGAGGTGAAGTGACTTGCCCGGTATCACATAGGTAGCAAGTTTTTGAAACCAGATTTGAATTTGGGTCTTCCTGACTCCAGACCTAGAACTCTACCCACCTAGATGCTTCCTAAGATCAGAGATTTGCAGCTAGAAGAGACTTTGGAAGCCCTCTATTTTGGAGCTGAGAAATCGGAGCACAATGAGCTTAAGTATTTCCTCACTAAACACAGCTAGACAGAAGCAGAGTCGGCTGGCAAACCAGGGATGTTTAGCATTGCACTGCCTCTGTGCATTTCAGTCTTCCCTCCCTCCTTTCCTTCGCTCCTTTCCCTCCTTCCTTCCTTTCCTTTCCTCCCTTCCTCCCTCCCTCCCTCCCTCCCTTCCTTCCTTCCTTCCTTCCTTCCTTCCTTCCTTCCTTCCTTCCTTCCTTCCTTCCTTCCTTCCTTCCTTCCTTCCTTCCTTCCTTCCTTCCTTTCCTTCTTTCCTTCCTCCCTCTCTCCCTCCCTCCCTCTTTCCCTCTCTCCCTCCCTTCCTTCCTTCCTTCCTTCCTTCCTTCCTTCCTTCCTTCCTTCCTTCCTTCCTTCCTTCCTTCCTTCCTTTCCTTCTTTCCTTCCTCCCTCTCTTCCTCCCTCCCTCCCTCTCTCTCTTCCTTTCTTCCTCCCTCCCTCCCTCCTTCCCTCCCTCCTTTCCTCCCTTCCTTCCTTCCCTCTCTTCCTAAGTGAAAGTCTTGTGAAATCAGCCTCCCTGCCTCTGGTCAGAAGAGCAAAGGTCAAAATGGAGATCTTTTGACAAGAAAGGACTAAGAGAAGCCTCGGAGCACTCTTGGAGCAGCTTCAGGCTGGGAGACTAACTCAAGCGGTGACTTGAAAAGGGGGGAGGGGAGAACTTCTGATAGTTACTTTTGTCCTTTCTCCATTTTTTAACTTTGGAAACAACTCCGAGAGGTGGGCGCTATCATCCCTCTCGCCATCATCCTATTATACAGATGGGAAAACTGAGTTTCCTAAAGACTAGAGCGGCTTGTCCAGATCACACAGGCCAGCAAGTGGTTTGGGTAGAATTTAGACCCTAATCTTGAGTCATTTAAAGAATTTGGATGATTGCTTTCAGAGAAATACCACATAGATGTTACAACATGGAACCCCGGTGGGCAGAGAAGCCTGCGGAGTGGCCAGAACTGTTCTTGTGGACAGAACCAGGCAGGGCTCAGAACTCCGCTGGGAGGTCCTTGCTCAGCAGCCGCTTTGGTTGTCTCCGGCCGCACCCTACGCCCCCAGACTCCCTCATGTCCCCGTTTGGTCCCAGAGAATTTGATACCTAGAACTGGGAAGACCCAGACCTCTCTTCTCTAGAGATTCTGAGCTGCTGCACACAGGGCATGTGCAGCATGTCTCTCCGATTTTTCCTTTGTGACCCATCCACTGTCACGGCTCTCATCACAACCTCCATGCAGTTAATGCTATCCCTGATTAATTTGCCAGTGATGTCCTGCCTGGTTCTTCCAGGTGTCCGCCGTATATCTGCAGCATCTTGACTTTGAATGTCACAGTAGCACCTGAACAGAAAGGGCACGGACGCTGGAGTCCCAAAACCTGAGTTCAAATCCAGCTTCTGATGCTTACTATTGAACTAGCCATCAATGCAATCCACTAAGCTAGTTTAAAGAGTATTCACATTTAAATGAATTTTGATGCATAAACCATCATCTTTTTTCCTTCTAAACCCCCATCAGGATTGTTGGTTTGTCCACTCAAGCCTGGACTTCAGCTACCTTATCTGTTAAACAAGGTTGGACCAGATGGCTTCCCTGTTTGCTCTAAGTCAGCGATCTTCCTCCAACACCTGCCAAACCCTCCTAAGTCCCTTGATTCTGCAGAAAGTGCCTTCATCTCCCCAGTTACTTCTCAATAACTTTTTCTTCCTTCCCTATTCTTTATCCCTCAGCTCTGATGGATGAGATCTGTGCCTTATTTTGCTGGAGAGCAGGCCTTTGTGACACTTCCTGGTCGTCTCTTCATTCTTTTCCATTCCAATTCCCCTTTTCACAACTTTTATATGATATATAAATATATGAGCTGCTTGAGGGCAGGACCTGGCCCAGGATCAAAAAGCTGTGAAAAGGGTCCTACTGGTCTTCCAGCGGAGCCTGTCACTCTACAGATGAGGTAACCCAGGCCTAGGGGAAGCTTCTGCCCGAAGTCCACAGGCCAGGAGTCTCCTAGTCCAGCATCCTTCCTACCGAACCACGCCTTTCATGGCTGAGCTGCCCGCCTCCCTCAGGACCCGAAGACAACCTCAGGAGGGCTTCGCATTTGTATCCCTAATGTTTAGGGTAGTTCCTGGCTCGGAGCAAGCACTTTCATAATTGTTTTCACTCAGTTATTCATCGGGAACAATAATAAAAACAACTCAGTTTATATAGTATTTTAGGGTTTCTGCAAATATTGAACCTCAGAGTTGGAAGAAACCTCGGCGGCCATTCAGCAAACAAGAATGTTTTCTATCTGATGACTGACAAGAATTTGCCCAACCCTTGCTTAAAGATTTCCCTTGAGGGGAAGGGACTCACGTGTACAAAAATGTTTGTGGCCAGAACTGGGAACTGAGTGATTTCTCGATTGGGGAACGGCCGAATAAATTATGTGTATGAATGTCTTGGAATGTTATTGTTCTGTAAGAAACAATCAGCAGAATGATTTCAGAGACACCTGGAGGGACTCACAGGAACTGATGCTGAGGGAAGTGAGCAGAAGCAGGAGATCGTTGTACATTAATGACAAGACTATATGATGATCAATTCTGATAGACACGCCTCTCTCTTCAACAATGAAGCAATGAGATGATTCAGACCAATTCCAGTGGTCTTGTGATGAAGAGAGCATCTGCACCCAGACAGAGGACAGTGGGAACCGAGTGTGGGTCACAACATAACATTCTCCTTCTTTTGTTGTTGTTTGGCCGCATTTTTTCTTTTTCATTTTTTTGATCTGATTTTTCTTGTGCAGCAAGATATTTGTGGAAATATGTATAGAAGAATTGCACCCATTGACCATATATTGGATTACTTGCCATCTAGAAGAGGGGGTGGAGGGAAGGACGGAAAAAATTTAGAACACAAGGTTTTGTAAGGGTGAAGGTTGAACATTATCCATGTATATATTTTGAAAATCAAAAGCTTTAATTAAAAAAAAAGACTTTCAGTGAAGTCTTTTAAAATCTTTCTAGTTCTAAATCTATGGTCCTAAATCTTAGAATATTTTTATGTGGATGAGACTCAAAGGGTCATTGGATCATAGATCTGAGCCAACAAAGACTTCTGAAGCTTTCTGGTCCACTCCTCATTTCATAGAACAAGAGCCTGAGCCTCAGGAAGAGCGTATGTAAGGTCATGGACCTGGAACTTAAAGGGATCTCAGTGGCCATCCAATCCAATGTGTACACCAAAAGATTACCCATTATAACCTATTACAATACCAAAAAAATGATCCTCCAGTGTCTGCTTGAAGTGCTCTCGAGAGGGGTACTCACCACTACTCTAGATGGCCCATTTCTGTACAACTCTAACTGACAATTTTTTCCTGATATTGAGTCAAAATTGACTGTTGTTTTCTTCTTCTTCTCTTTCTTCTTCTTCTTCTTCTTCTTCTTCTTCTTCTTCTTCTTCTTCTTCTTCTTCTTCTTCTTCTTCTTCTTCTTCTTCTTCTTCTTCTTCTTCTTCTTCTTCTTCTCCTTCTTCTCCTTCTTCTTCTTCATCATCATCATCATCATCCTTCAGTGTCATGGACTCTACACTCTACCATACTAGTTTCCCTGCTGTTGACACTCCAGATTATTAATGACCTTCTAAAACAGTAATGACCCAGCTCAGAGGGGTAAAACTGAGTCCAAAACTCTCCAGTGTTCCTGAATCAGATTAAAATGTATCGGGAAATATTCAATAAAATAAAAATACAATAAAACATAGATGATGTTAGTTTGTGGACTTCAAATAAGTTACAGGAATTCATTTGTTTTTGAGTTTGGCAGGCCTGGTCTAGACTGATCACAAAACTCCAGATGAAAAGATGGAACCCTTTCCCTGTTCCTGGAAGCTGCACCCTCCTTAATGTACACCAAAACTGCATCAATAATTTTTTGGATGCCATAGTGCACTGCTCAGTCATATTGTTGTTGCTGTTGTTCAGTCATGTCTGATTCTTCATGATCCCATTTAGGGTGTTACTGGCAAAGACACTAGAGTGGTTTTCTTCTTTAGCCCATTTTATAAGTAAACAAACTGAGTCCGTAAAGTGATCATCCCAGAGACACACAGTTAGTAAATGGCTGAGGTCAAATTTGAACTCAGATCCTGATTCAAACCTGGAGCTGTATCCATTGCACCAACTAGCGGTCCCCACTCGTCCTGAGCTTGCAGCATCTGGGACCTTGATTTCTTTTCTTTTTGAATAATAGCTACCTATCAAGTCTCTGCCATCTTATACTTGTGAAATTGATGGCCAGACTTTACATTTAGCTCTACTGGATTTTCTCTTACTTTCTCAGCCCAATGCTCTGGGACCATGATTCTACCAGACGTGAGTTAGCAATATTTCCCAATTTTCGGGTATCTTAAGTTTGAAAACACCTCCCTTCATCACATCCACAAGTATAGCATGTGACTGATTTACGAATCTTTCAGATTTACAGTGTTTTCCTCACAATAACCCTGTGACGAAGGCAACATAAATACGATTGACTTTGGTTTATAAATCTTTCAATAATTTACAGTGTTTTCCTCACAACAACCCGTGAGGAAGGCAATGTAAACACGATCACCCCCATTTTACAACTGGGGAAACTGAGGCTGTGAAACGTAAAGTATCAGAATTTCCCTCCAGATCTCTTGATTACTGAGTGGACCCTGTCCAATTGCCAGAGTGGAAGTGTAGCATGGATGTTTGTTCAGATTAGCCATACCAAACACTGCACTTTCCAAGGGATGGGAGGTAGGGAAAGGATGGAGCCGAGGAAGAATGGAGGGGGAGCGGGGGTACAAGGTGGCAGCTGATGAGATGCGGTGACCAGTTTGTTCAGTTTTTGTTTTACCTTTGGGTGGAGCTCGGCGGTTGGAAAGCCCTTGCAATGTGAATCGCTTTCTAGCAAGAGCTGAGCGCTCAAGGGGAAGGTTGGCAGAAGCATCAGCTAGGAGAGAGAGGCAGAGGGGAAAGAAATAAGGCAGGAAAGCGCAAATCGGGAAGCTGGGGCACAGGGAGGGGCTTCAGCGCCTTGAAAGCCGATGGGGAACAGGCACACGTGCACAAACCATCTCCATTTCCGAGGAAATTAAAAACTACCGGGGCACTGATCGACAGAAACGTGCAAAAGTCGGGGAAACGAGGCGAGTTACCTGCTGTCCAGCAAAGAAAGGGCAGAAGGAGAAAAGGAAATGGAGGAAAAAAGGGAAGAGGGGAAAGGAGGAAAGAAGGGAGGAAACAACAAACAGAGTTTTTACTTTTTTTTTTTTTTTTTTTTTTTGGTTTCCTCACTCTTTGAAGAGCTGAAAATATCATTTATGTAAATTAAAATAATTATTAACTGATATTTAAATTACACTTTATACAAATGGTTTCTCTTTTGGTCCCTTTACCAACTCTGATCCCATTTTTATCCCTGACACCTGTGGAAACTGAGGCTCCAGGTGAGCTGATTTGTTCATAGTCACAAAGCTAGCCAACCGTCAGGGGTGGTCTGTCTGGAAGGTTCTCCATCACTTTGAATACGTATGATCTTACCCGTGGGGAAAGCCAGATCATTCTGAATCATTAGGGGAACTCGTAGGCAAATTGCCATGCCAGTTTATTAATGACATGAAATACCTAGCGGGTCCCACCTAAGTAAGGACCTAGTAGAGACACTGAAAGAATCTGATTCATTTTCCAAGCCTTCACCCCCTGGGAAACAGGGACAGAGAGTACCCTCCAACCTTTCCAAACGGCTGCCCTGACTACAGCTTGCTCAGAGCTTAGCAGCAAGGAAACAAGGGGACTTGGGCAGGCAGCAGCTCTTTAGATGTAGCCCCGTGTATTATCCACATGTGATCATTTATTTAATAAGAAAATTAACCTTTTTCTTAAAAACAAAAAAACCCAAAAAACAAAAACACAAAAACCACAGGAAATGGCCATCTGCCCCATCATTGTACACACACCCAGTTCCTCCCATCACCACCATTCCTTCCCATCTCTTTCTTTTTCTGGGAACAATAAACAAATCAATACTGCCTTTTTTATTGTAGAGGATAAGACAATGTCCCCAGTATTCCCATGATTTTAAGCCCCATTCCATCCTTGATAAGGTAAGCTCCTAGAAAAAGAGATTGTGTTATTTTTTCCTTTGTTATCTCCTGAGTCTGTTACAGTGCATGGCACAGAATAGGTATTTAATAAGTGCCTAACAAAGAGTAGATGCTTAATAAATGCCTGACAGAATAGGTGCTTAATAAATGCCTGACAGAATAGGTGCTTAATAAATGCCTGACAAAGAGTTAAGTGCATAATAAGTTCCTGGCATAAAGTAGGAGCCTAATAAGTGCTTATCACAGAGTAGGTGTTTAATAAGTGCCTGGCACAGATAGGTGTTTAATGGATGCTCTCAGCTCACCCCGATTCCTATCTTAATTTGGTTTTGAGTTTTTAATTTAAAAATTTGTAAATATACTCTGAGAGTTGTTTGGATTGGAACAATCTCGTCTGAAAATGATCTTGAAGGATGGACTCAGAGTCTCGGAGCATTAGTTTCCATAGCTGTAAAATCAGATGGTTTTCTTAAATGACCTCTGAAGCCCCTTATAGCTCAGGATCTCTGATTCTCTGCAGACCTAACTTCTCTGTGCCTCAGTTTGTTCATCTATAAAATGGGAAGGCTGGACTAGATGAACTCCCTTTTAAATCTGGATTTGTGATTCTTGATCAGTTTAATTTCAGCTTAAAAAAGAAAAACTGCAAGAACCCATGATGCAACAGGGGAGATGGGAGCTTGGTAGAATTCTTTGTCATAAGAATATATATAGGTCTAGACCTGGAAGGAACCTTAGAGCCCAACCTCTCATTTTTACAAGTGGGGAAACTGAGGCACGAGGTTACATAGGAGAGCAGAGTCAAGATCCACAAAAAATGCTTATGTCATTGCACGAAGTCAAGTGGCTAACTAGTGACGGAGTTGTATCTCATGCCCTTAGAGTTGAAAAGGCTTTTACAGATCCCCTTGCCTGACTGGGGCAGGGGAAAGGATGCCAGATTTGCTATTAGAGAAGCTGGGTTCAAATCTCACTTCTGCCACTTTGGTGAGACCTGCAGGTCACTTGTTTCTGGGCTTCCGCTCTCTCCTCTGTAGGAGGAGGCTGCTGCACAAAATGGCTTAAGCCACGTTCACTTCCCAGAGACTGGTCACCTTATTTTTACAGTTGGAAAAACTAAGTACAAGGTACAGAAGGACTCTCCCAAGCAAAGAGGAATACACATTAGCAAGGCCGGGATTCCAGCCGAGTGATCTCACTCCTAGGCTCTGGGAAGAGCAAATCCTACAAATCCTGGGTTTGAGTGAGACTAGAATGCAGCTTTCTGCCCCAAGGGCTCAAACATGTTACTGAAAACATTAGACTTTTATTAAACAATTATGACTGGCTTTCCAGGAAAAAAAATATAGGTACAACATACTTTCAAATTTAATCTGCATTATTAACATTTTCTAGACAATCGACAAAAACAATAAATCAAAACCTGATTTGAACATTTCTTGATTAAATTCAACAACTGATTGACACTAGGTTCCCCGCACAATCTGTACTTCTCCAGCTTCCCCTGAGAGGCCATTTCTTTTCAACATGATCAACCTGAGATCTGCTGTTCCCTTCCCCTAATTCAACCTCAACAACCAATTGGAAGTAGATGGCCACAGCCATCTCTTTCTCCTCCCAGTTTAATGGTGGGCCTAGAATTCAGTGTCAGGGCCCCCCTCGCTGATGCCATTCCCCAGTAAGGACTCAGGAGGAGGAGGAGACCTTGCCCACTGAGTCTCCCCACCCATGAGTCTCTTACCTGGCTTTTGCCTGGTGCTGTTGGGACTGGGATTTTGGTTCTTGCTGCTGGAAGTTTCTAACTCTGATGACTCGGGCTTGTTTTCATAAATACTTGCTGATTTTCGGTTATACCTTCAGAGAAAGAAAACAGAAGTCAAGAGGAGAAAGTAGGAATGACGAAAAGCATCTTCATCTATTCAGTTCAGTCCAAATCACAGGATCACAATTTTGGGGCAGAGATGAGGGCACGGAGACATAGAGAATGACTTGCCCCAATTTATAAATCTGGGAAGTGCTGGATCCAGAATTCAAACCCAGACTTTGCTAACTCCAGCCCATTTTCATGGTCCCATGTTGTCAATTCAATTCATCAAGACTCAATACCGACTTAGGAGTACAAAGACCAAAACCAAATAAACACATAGTTGTTTGCCTATGAGAGATCATCACAAGTATATAGACAAGAAAATACAATTGTAGTCCAATCCACTTTATGAAATTATGAGGCTTTAGGAAAGTTGTCACAGGGAGAACGGGTTTGGGGATCTTGGGAAGCTGGGCAGACAAATGCCCGAAGTCTGAAAGAGCCATATCCTTGCATCTCGTTACCTCGGCTGTCTCCAAAAGGGGGTCATCTGAAAGGGCTGGAGCAGGGAGGTTAGGCTGAGAAGCTCACAGATGGCCAAGTCTGACACCCTGAATTTCATCTAGTTGACTGGGGACCTCAACAGATCTGGAGACCCTCATCACCCACCCCTCCCCAAATGTACAAACAAAATAAATGCATATTGAGGCAGGGTAGCATCAGTCACGGGGGAATTAGAGAGAGGCTTCCTGTAGGAGGTGGTACTTGACCTGAACATAGGAGGGGCAACCTGACCAGCCATAGCTGGACATACTAACTTGACCTGAACATAGTGATGTCATTTTGGTTCTCTTGGAGAATGAAAAACAACCAACCAATATAGCACCTCCCATGTGCCAGGAACCATGATAAACATTTATTATTATTATTATTATTATTATTATTATTATTGTTGTTGTTGTTGTTGTTGTTGTTGTTGTTGTTGTTGTTGTTGTTATTTCATTTGATCCTTACAACAAACCTGGGAAATTTTTCAAGTGCTATTTTTATTCCCATTTTTACAGATGAGAAAACTAAGATCAAGAGGGCTATTATTATTTCCATTTTTACAGATGAGAAAACCGAGGTCAGGAGGGGTTAAGTAACTTGTTTATTAGAAAGTGTCTGGAATTTGGACTCAGGTACTCCTGACTCCAGCACTCTGTCTAATTGTCCGTTTAATCAAGATGTCCCCAGTATCACACTTTATTAATTTAATTAGTTTTGTAATGGCAAAAGATTGAATATGTATAATTTCAACCTGGATTTTAGGTAGTCTGATGCTAAGGAGCTCCTGTCTCACCTGGAATTGGCAGGGGAACCCAGGCTGGCCTTGAGGTTTATACCTATCCGATCTCAAAGTGATCTACGTCCTAGGGAAGCCAACAGAACTCTGGAAGTGGCTCAGATCCCCTAGGAGCAGTTACATGCTGTGCGCTTCCCCTTCCTCTCCCCCATCTTCCCCTGAATTGTGCCTTTGAGATAATATTAGAGATTCCTGCTTCTACCATAAGCCTTAAAACAAAGTTCTCTTTTATCACTTAAATTAGCATCCTGACCAAGAAATGTTTGAGGATTAGCAGATTTTGGGCTTTCTTAAAGTAGACATCCAGAAACAATCTGGATAATTAAATAATCGTACCCAGGGCTGCCCAACTGAGTCAGTCAGGTTTCTGTTTCTCTCCAGCTCAGGATGTGGGCAGTCCAGATCCTCATTATCAGGAAAAAAAAAAAAAAAAAGGAGCTCTTCCCAACATTTTCCTGTCCCCTTAAGATAGTATTCTATATTCCTTCCTTTCTCAGCCAAACTTACTGAAAAAAGTTGTCTAGACTTGCTACTTCTACTTCCCTTCTCTGACTCACTTCTGAACCCTTTGCAATCTGGTTTCCAAACTCATTGCAATTGTCTTCTCCAAAGTTGCCAATGACCTCTCAATTGCTAAAACAAGTTGTCTTTTCTCAGTCCCTCTCCTCTATATTTTACATTGCTAACAGTCTCCCCCTTTTGGGTTTTCCTGATACTGATCCCTCCTAATTCTCCCAACTGACCATTCCCTCTTCATTCCCTTTGATGGAATGGTCTTCAGATCATTCTCCCTTAATTGTGTGCTCCCCGTGGTTCTTTTTTAGGCTCTCTATTTTCACCCTAGAACCTCTATTTCGCCCTTAAAAGTCAAAGATTTGAGAGCAAGAGGATTATTGAGTTTGTCTTCCACTAAAGAAAATGAGAAAGAATGGGATCAAACATGTGTGTAGAAGTTAATTTAAGATGAAGAAATTGAAAGAGGAGGTTGTTATATGACCTCAGTTTTCAATAAAAGAAAGTTCAAGGTCTTTAATTCAGAGAGGGGATCAGAATTATGAAAGCCTGAATAGAGAAATAAAGGTTTGGAATAGTTTCTGTAGAGAGTATTTTATATATATATATATAATATAATATAAATATAAAATTATATAATATATAAAGAATCATCAAGGGAGGAATAAAAGGACTCCCTTGCTGCAACGAGGGTCCAGATAAAATTGGATAACATGAATTTATTACATGCACCATTGTATAACTTCTTCCAGCTCTATCTGGAGGCTCATGAATAGCATCAGTGGGTGATGGGAGTAATCCAGAGTTGAGATTTGGCCAGAATAGTTGTATTGGAGGTTGAAGGGAACTGAGGAGTTGGGAGGCTAGGGAGCTGGAGGAATTACTAGTGTGAACACTGATGTTATAAGGGCATTATAACCAAGAATAAGATGGTGAGTCAGAGGCAGATTATTTTGTTTAAAAAAAAAAAAAAACCAGTGTATAAAAGCTGCTATGATGGCACAAGTTTCAAAGGTGGAGAAGATAATGAGTGATGGTGGTAAAAAGAAAGCATGGAAGTGGGGATCGAGAAGTGTCTGACTTCTTCGGGACCAGGGTGTGGAGAGGTAGAAGGGAAGATTTAGCCCGTGCTATTGCAGATGTTGATCCCCTATAAGCAGAAGTCAGGTCTCATACGGAGCTTTCAGGTGGGACGTGTGAGAAAAAGATTTAGGACCAAGGGGAGTTTTCTTGTCATGGATTAGGAATTCTAAGGAACAGAACAGAAGGGGTGGGTAGGGGAGTTGGAGTGGACTTGGGCAAGTTTGAGAGGGGTGGGAAAAAGGGAAGTTGGAGAAGCTCAAGGGGTAATAACGGGGGCCATTATTACTGGGTCCCGGTGTTCTAAGGGTGGAGCAGAGGATGGTGGGCTAGACCTGGGTCTAGAGAGAGACAGGCAGCTGCTGGTCTACACTTCTGGAGCTGCTCCTCTCCCTAGGCAGCTCAAGGAGGGCAATGGTGGGGGGTTGTAGGTAGTGATGTGTAGAATCCCTCACAGGCATAAAACATAACCTTGGTACAGTCAAGAAAATAGTCAAGAAAGTCAAGGTGAAATTATTGGCCAAGCCCATGCCCCAGGAGGGTGAGTCAGGAAGAACCAGGGGGTGCTGAGAGCAGGTGAATCACACGTACAACTGTCTCCTTTCATAGATGAGAAAGCCAAGGACTGGGGAGGGGAAGTGTACACAGTTACAGGTAATACAGCCCATCT
This sequence comes from Sminthopsis crassicaudata, assembly GCF_048593235.1. NCBI lineage: Eukaryota > Metazoa > Chordata > Mammalia > Dasyuromorphia > Dasyuridae > Sminthopsis > Sminthopsis crassicaudata. The sequence goes on from NC_133619.1 coordinate 40,176,546, forward strand.
TATTGTTCACATCCTGTTATTACAACCTGTCCTGTCATCACCCTATGATGTGAGCGGCTCAGAAGCTACAGAGAGACAATAGTTCTGATAGATGGAGAATAGATATAGAGAGAGAGGGAGAGGGAGAGGGAGAGGGAGATGGAGAGAGAGAGGGAGAGAGGGAGAGGGAGAGGGAGAGGGAGAGGGAGAGGGAGAGGGAGAGGGAGAGGGAGAGGGAGGGGGAGAGGGAGAGGGAGGGGGAGGAGGAGAGGGAGGGGGAGGAGGAGAGGGAGGGGGAGGAGGAGAGGGAGAGGGAGAGATTGAGAAGTAAATAAATAGTAGAGCTAGATGATCAAGAGATTGTTGTTAGAGATAGAAAGATAAAGAGATGCAGATGGATAAATATGATGACAGATACTAGGTAGATGATAGACACATGGATATGTAAGCAGATTCATAGAGAGAGTTGATAGAGAAATGAATAAATAATAGATGATCAAGAGATTATAGACATAGAAAGATGAACAAATGAAATAGGTTATAGAGAAATGAGCAGAGATAAATGACAGATAAATGGAAGATAGATACATGGATACATATTTGATGAAAGATGATAGATACATACATATGTGTGTGGATTCATACAGAGAGTTGGTAGAGAAATGGATACATGATAGATGATATAGATGATCAATAAATTGTATAAAAATGAACAAATGAAATAGATTATTGGGAGATGGGTGGATGATAAATTAGATAGATGGAAGATAAATACATGGATAGATGATTGATGAAAAATAGTAAATAAATGATAGAGATAGTAGATAGATGATAGATGGAAGGCTAGATAGATGGCTAGATAGGTAACAGCAGATAGATGACAGATGCATACATATGTGTGCGGATTCATACAGAGATTTGGTAGAGAAATGGATCGATGATCAATAGATTAGAGCTAGAAAGATAAATGAAATAGATTATAGAGAATTGGGTGGATGATAGAGAGATAGATAGATGATTGAGGAAAGATGGTAGATAGATAAATGGATAGAAATATTTTGTTTTCAGCCCTTGCTACATTGCTAAATGCTGGGGATACAAATATAGACAAGGCAGGCTTCACTTATTCTCAAGGAGCTTACATTCTAATGGGGGACACAATGTCGGAGATCTAAAAAAGGAAAAGGGGTACCTGCGCCCAGTGAGGAGAAGTCCGGAGAGAGAATGTCCAGTGTGTGTGAGGTGAAGCGTGCCCTGGGTTCTTCCTAAACAGTGGGCCCAGAGAGGAAGGCCCTCACTGGGGGAGCAGAGCCTCAGGTCGGAGCTTCAGCTAACGTATCCACGTGAAATCACAAATTATTTTTCCTACCTCCAATTACAAATGGAAGGTAGAAGAGGAAGAAAGAGAAAATACGGACAGTACAGGGAAAGGTGTGAGGAGGGCAAACAAGGTAGGCTTTTAGGGGAATATTAACCAGAAATGGCGTCTCAGGAGCGGCCTGCCCTCTGCTCCCTTTTGAAATCCTGATTCCTGCTGCCCAATTCTTCTAATCCTTCAGTCTACAGAGCTTCCATTCAAATGGAGGTTACAGTAGACATTATTCTCCGGCTACAGAGAGCGGAGGCAATCCAGTTTTTTTGCCTGAGGACAGAGGTCGCGGTATTCTTATCTAAGGTCTACCTATGACATATTTTATAGCACTTTGTAATAAATATTACTATCTTTAGTCTTTTTAAAGCAGTGACCTGCAATCTCTTTAGCCAAGTCCTAGGTGTGCTGGGGAGAAAATGAACAAAGAGGTGGGGGAAGGGATTTGGAGTCTGATAAAAAAGAGGGGAGGGGCAAAGTACGTGGGAGAAGGAGAGAAGAAAAGGTGGAGAGTGGGAGTACCCCCAGGGGCCTCCGAGACTCTCTGTGGTTCTCTTCCCGGAAGGAAATAAGAAGGGAGGGCCAACCGAGGAGAACCAGGTCCTGTGTGTCTGTTTTTCTTCAGAGTCCCCCAGAGACTCAGGCTCGATTGAGAGATGGTAAATAGTCCCGGTCTGATCTGCGAGGGCAGCTATACTGGAGGTCACTTCGTTGGGCAACATGGAGGTGACAGCTTTAGAAGTCTAGTATTTGAGAGCTAGGAAGGACTTAATGATTTTTTAATCCAAACTACCCATTGTACGGATCAAGAGACTGAGGCCCTGACGGCCCCTTGGCAAGATCATCCAGCCAGCCAATGGCAGGCTTTAAGCATCATACCTGCAGGTCAAAGGGGCAGCTCTGCCACCTTCCTGTAGGCCTGATGTGTGGAACACCTGGGGGGAGGGGCTGGTCACATGGGTGGGCAGTGGCAGGGATGCGGGCAGAGCTGTAACTAGTGATTTTTGTATCTGGGGCAAGGGTTGAGGAGGTAGATTCATCTGGGACGGGCTGCTGTTAAGAGAAGTAGAGGGTCGTGGGAAGTGCGGCTAAAGAGGGAGGAAGGACACCCTGGGATGAGGCTGAAGCCCTGATTAGGGAAGAAGAGTCCTCTGGAATGTTGCTGTCATTACGCCCCTCTAAACATTCACACCCTAGGGAGAAACCCTCATCACCCTACCCTAGTGGCAGCCCTGCCTCCAGAGAGAGTTTCTTTCCAAAGTCACGGAAGCCACAAATAAGGCCTGACGTGAAGGGAAGCACCAACGTGTAGCAGAGCTAACGTGCAGATCATCACACCATTTACTATGAGTAATGGAGGAAAAAGAAGAAAACAGTAAAACAACAAAGACAATGGAATGACTGACATCTCTGGGCCACATTTTCTGGGTTCGGTGACTGCCACGAGCCACATTCTTGCTCTCTGCCCTCCCAGAGCCCGAGGCCAGAAAACTCGTGTTTACACGGTGGGCGATCTCCGCCAGGCCCGAAAGCTGCAGTTTCCGGCCTGTCAGGGGCTGTGGTAACGAGGAGGGACAAGGCCCTGGGCCTGGACCAGCACGAGGGGCCCCTCTGAGGTCCCCCCACATCCCTGGCCATCCGCTTCCCAGGCCTATGGACACGACACCTGGGAGAAGTTCGCCAGGGGAATCCCCGCCTTCTTCTGCTGAATAAGGTGGATTTCTAGATCAATATGGCAGCCGCTACTCGGACGATGTCTTCAACAGGAGAGCCAAAGAGCAAATGTTCAAGGAAACGACCCAAACACCTGGAATGAAGGCCAGAACCTTGGCCTGTCAAAAGCAGGGGAAGTCCAAGCCGCCTCAGATGGCAGATGCTTTTATTTTTTAGAAAGGAGGAAGAGGAAGTCCCCCTCTCTGAGATCAGTCCATCCCGAGGAGGAAGTTGGGACATTTTCAGTTTGATTTAATCACCCCTTGGCTCTTTTTACGCACTGCCTGGAACGCCCTTCCTCCTCCCTCCTGCCCTGCCTTGCATTAGGACGGCTGCAGTGACCGGCGGCCGTCCCTGTCCCCTGGGGCTCCTCGGAGGCTTTGTGGCCACTGCGGTTATTCTACCTGCACAAGTTTTCGCACGCCAGCCCCAATTACAATGTAAGCTTCTTGACAGGAAGGGATATTTTTGCCTTTTCTTCTTGCCTTTGTTTAGCACAATTCCCTGCCCGTAAGTAAGCGCTTGGGAAACACCCTCCAACGCCAGCATTGGGCCAGAGAAACCCTTGGACTTCCGAGCTCCCAGAGCCATAAACGTTTCCAACCCCTCCTTTCCGAGAAGAGGACCCGCTGTGTCCCAGGTCTTGTGGCTAATCAGCAGGGCCCCACCCGCACCCGCAGGTTCTGGGTTTGGTGACTCTGGAATCCCCGGAAGGACGGGTGACATTTTCCATAAATGATCATGACCAGCCCCGCTCGGAGCCAGCCCCAGCGGGAAGGCCTTGGGACGGATCCGGCCCTGGCCGGTTTCTCGGATTTCTCACTCTCCTTCACAAAGTCCGCTCTCCCTCTGGTTCATGCTTGTGTACGTGTGGCTCTGCCCATTTTACAGATGAGGAAAGGGAAGGAGTCAGCAAGTCCCCTTCAGCATATCATGGACCAGCGTCTAACGTGAAGCCCCCTAATGGAAGGGGAAACCAGCCCCTTCCACTGTGGGGCAAGCTTCCCCTACACCCCCAGCTAGGCGGCACAGTGCACAGAGCCAGGAAGATCCGAGTTCAAATTCAGCCCCGACACTTCCTAGCTGTGTCACCCAACTTGGCTGCCTCAGTTTCCTCATGTATGAATAAGCTGGACAAGGAAATGACAACCGCTCCTGCGCGTTTGCCAAGAAAACCGCACCTGGGGACGGGGCTGAAGCAGCTCAACAAGAACGAACCCGCACCCCGAGATGCTGTGCACTTAGGGAGGGGGCTCCCGATTGGCCGAGACACCCGGCCAGGGAAGAGGTCTAGGAAAAGGGAGACCCCCTCCCAAAGCGCCGCCGCCCTGGGGCCGAGCTGGCGGCCGGGGTCTCTGTCCACTCCTTCTCTCCCCCCCCCCCCTCCGTGGGCACTTGCGGGGGCCGGCAGCCCCGCTTACAGCCCCCACCTTCCTCTTTCCAGAACTCACCACGCGCTTATTTTTAGGGTCACTGCTAAGGATTCTATTTTCACCTCTCGGTGGTTTTTAATTCATTTTTTCATAGGTTTGCATATTTGCACCCACCTGGGGATTTTCCCCTAGAAGTCCGCTTGCTTAATGAGTTTTCACTTAAACCTCCCTACAGAGACAAGTATTTCCCCGCTCTTCCTTTTCTGGTTCTCATTAAACACACAACGAGCCTTCAGTCATCTTGTGACTTGGTGGAAAACCCAGGCTGCCTGCCTCAGTTTCCCCATCTGTCAAATGGTGATAATGATAATACCCTCCTCACAGGCTACAAGGAGCAAGTCATACATTTTTTTTTTTGGCTGAGGCAATTGGAGTTAAGTGACTTGCCCAGGGTCACACAGCCAGGAAGTGTTAAGTGTCTGAGACCAGATTTGAACTCGGGTCCTCCTGAATTCAAGGCTGGTGCTCTATCCACTGCCCCACCTAGCTGCCCCTACCAGGAGCAAGTGAGAGGATGTCTGGTGAACATGCACATGTTACATTTTACATCAAATATATATATTGTGGTTATCCCTGAGAGGGGCTTTTGCCCAGCGCCGAGGCAGCCCCAAGAGCCCGGGCCCACAGTCTGTGCACATGGCAGAGGATGCGGGCAGAGGGTTTACCAAGTGTCTCTGGGACCCGCTCCCTTCCAGGTCCTATAGCGGCAATGACTGATCTTCCCGGTTTTCTTCCAGCTTTCCCTTCCCCCAGCACCCCACACTGGGCACTGCCCGCATGCAGACTGATCCCGGCCGATATTGGGCATCTCTCCCCACCTCTGCCCGGGGGATCCCTTAATTCCTCTGCTCCCACCCCATCTTCTACATGGGCCGCATCAGATGGACTCCCGGGCCTCACATTGCCTTCTTGTTCCCTTGTTCTGCACTTGTGTCTTACCCTCCGTGACCAAAGACACCGAGAGGTTTGCCATTTCCTTTTCTAGCTCATTTTACAGAGGGGGAAACTGAGGCACACAGCGTCCAGTCTTGCCCAGAGTCACTCAGCGGATGAGTCTTTCTGAACCCAGGTCTGGCACTCTATCCTCTGCCCTGCCCAACTGCCACTGACTCCGAAAATCACAAGTTAACATTATATCATGCGGTGTTTTTATTTACTGTTTCGAACCCTTTCCAATTACCTTGTAATCTGGTTTGAGCCACACTGGGGAGTTTTATGCTTGGCTGGTGAGTTTTTCACCTCTGTTCTCTATAAAGTCTTTCCTGATCTCCCTCTTCCTCTTCTCCCCACCTGCTAGTGTCCTTCCTTCCAAATTACTTTATACCCATTGATTTTATTTATATTCCTTTTAAATTATCACTCCATATTAAATTCTTAATATATACACATTATCCCCATTAGAATATCAACTTCTTGACTGTAGGAATAAATGGATTGATTGGGTTTTTTGGGGTATTTTATTTTTTCCCCCAATTACATATTGGTTGACTGTTTTTTATCCTATTGCTTAACCTGGCACATAGTAGGTGGTCAATAAATGATTGCTCATTGATGACTAACAGGATGCTTCTCTTGAGCGATTCCTGTGCAAATACAGAATAATAACTATAGAAAAGGCGCAGAGAACGGCAAGAAGAGCCTCAGGTTGGGGGATACTGACCTGGAGGAGCTGGATGTGTCCATAGGTGCATGGTAGACACTTTCTGTGATTCTTTGGTGTAGCTGACTTGCTTCTGTTCAAAACAAAACAAAACAGAACAAAACTCTTAATCCTCCAGAAATCTACAACCTAATTTTATTGATTCACTGATGTCTAAGAATAATCAGATATTAAGGGAATCTGTGTATTACAGACGGAGGGTGGACGGCGGATCCTCCATTCAACGAAGGCGCCCAGGCAGCCAGCTCCTAACTCCCCACTGGCTATACTCTGTGAACTTCCTGCCTGGGTACCACCAATAAGCATTTTCCATCCATTCGCTTATTCTTTCATTCATTCTCACAAAAGCTCAGTCCACAGTCCTGGCAATTGATGAGGGGGCCCACCCTCCCAACCCCGGCAGAACCATTCAGTCAGGGCCATTACTGCCTCCTGGCCTCTGGGAGTTTGTCGCCTGAGTCGCTGGCCTGGAAAACAGTTCACCTAAGCAACTGATTGAGAGCAGTATCCAAAGGGAACCAGCCCAGCCCAGTTGGCGGCAGTTTGCAGGCCAGAAAGATGCCCAGAGATCTGCTTCCTCTGGAAGTCACTTCCATCCCCCCTCCAAGGGATGAGCAGCAGAGGCTGGCCCGGCCCTGCCGGGAGATTCCCAGCTGCCCCTTTTCCAGGGCTCTGCGCCATTCACGGGGCCAGAAAGGGAGGAAAGGGCTTCCTCACTCTGGTGGCCAGCCAGCCTGAGCAGGTTCATGTTCTCCATCCATCCGGGCCAGCTTGGACCTGGCCAAAAAATCCCTTAATGACAGATCTCAGGTAGAGATGGGGGAGAGGTCCAGGTCTTCCAGCCTTAGATAGCAGGCCTCCGGGGAGAATAAGGGCTGATGTCTACACGTGGTTCTGAGGTTTACAAAACACTTTACAGCCATGATCCCATGTTACAGATGAGGAAACTGAGGCTCAGAGCTCAAGTGATTTGCCATGGATCCTGTGGCTAAGTGTCACAGGTAGATATCAAAGCATTGAGCCATTCTCAACAAACAATAATCATGATAGCCAACAGTTATATCGCACTTTAGCTTAGTGCCTTTACAGCTGTTATTTGGTTCAATCCTTCTAGCAACCCAGGAAGGAGGCTGTCATCACTCCCATTTTACAGATTAGGAAACTGAGGCAGCTGATATAGGTGATATACCTCTCCCTCCACTGGAATGGTCAAGAAGTGCTACATTTCAGTTCCTGCTATAGCTCATTGGTAAATCCCTTTGTAAGAGCTCATTGGGGATAAATGACTAAGTGATATCCAAGCATTTATGGAGAGCCTACTGTTTGCCAAGTACTGTGCTAAGAACTGGGATATCTGGATAGATGTTAACTGGTCAACTCATGGGGGGAGGAGAATTCAGTGGATGGGGGGTTGTTCACAACACAGTCCCAGCCGTTTGAAGGTCACCTTCAAGGTCGCTGAGGGTAGCAGTAGCCTTATTTGGAGGATCCAATCTGCTAATTAGGAAGTGTTAAGTGTCTGAGACGAGATTTGAACTCAGGTCCTCCTGACTTCAGGGCTGGTGCTCTATTCTCTACACAAACTAGCTGCCCTGGAACATACTTTTCTACACAAAAGAAATTACCTTCGGGAAATTTAGAACACAAGGTTTTGCCATGGTCAGTGCTGAAAAATTACCTATGCATATGTTTTGTAAATAAAAAAGCTTTAATTAAAAGAGAGAGAGAGAGAGAGAGAGAGAGAGAGAGAGAGAGAGAGAGAGAGAGAGAGAGAGAGAGATTAACTTGTATATTTTCCTTGGAGCTAAGGCTGGTAAATGGAGCCAAGCCCTTGTTTCCCTCCGGCCAGGCAGATGCCACACTGAATCATCAGGTTTCAAACCCTTCTCTGGTTTTTTGTCTCTTTCTATTTTATGTTCGCTTTCACACATTTGCAGAAAGTGAAAGTGTGCTGGTCTCAGATGTATTTGAATTAAACACTGCCCATTGAGCCATCTCTTTACAATTGGCACCCAGAGATGGATGAGAAAGATTCAGTCTGATTTTGAGGGAAGGGCCCTGGGAGTCAGAAGGCCACGCTGATTATTATGCCCTGTAGAATGGAGCTAACCCCACTTTGGGCGCCTGCCTCCCAGGGTAGGAGAAGGCAAAGTGAGGAGTCATGAATTTTGCGCAGATGCCATGGGCACGGGCACAGACTGGTGCAAAGGGAAAAGCAGATCTGGCCCCCTTGGGACCACCTGAAGTCTTCAGCAAAAGCTGTAGGACCTCATGCCCTGGCTATGTGGGGATGTATGGTTAAACTCCACGCTCATGGAGGCCCCTTCTCCTTCAATATTCTGCTGGCTCCTAACTCTCCCGAGTGGAGGAGGGGAGGAGGGGAGGAGGAAGGTCTGTCAACAGGGGTTGGGTGGGGAGGAAGAGGTGAGTCAGTAAGGGCTCCCCTACCTCTACAAGCTTCCAGTTGTCCCGTTAAGACTTTCCGGATCTCAGAAACCCAAAGGTTTTTCAATTCTACTGAAGATGCCTGCAGGGAGAGAATCACAGAGAGAAACTCTATGGGCATCGGACCCAACCAGTGATGGACAGTGTTCTTGGGAGCTAGAGCTCTTCTGGGTGTCCAGGGCTACAGCGTCCCCTCCATCACTCAGCCCCCAAGCATTTATTAAGCGCCTGCTACATGCTGGGCAATTTGTCAATAAATCATAATTCGCCTGATTGACTGATGGAAGGTAAAAAGCCCCCGACAATCACGAGGTGGGCATCAGGGCGAGGGGGGGGAAGAGTTGTCCTGCAGCTAGACATGGGGCTCACCTGGATGATGTACACTTCTTCCCGACCATTATACCAAATTTCAAACTTCTTGTTGTCTCCTTTCACATTCTCTGTGATGCCGACCATGCTCATCTAGTGCAGAAAAGAAATACCTGGAATCACTTTTTCTATTTGCTGAGGTTGAATGACTGTGATCATCTCTCTGCCTTTCCTTCCCATGCCTTCCCATCTGTCTCTGTCTCGCTGTGCTTCTTATCTCTCCCTCTCCCTCCGCCCCCCTCTGTCTCTGTCTCTGTTTCTCTCTGTCTCTCTATCTCTGTCTCTCTCTGTGTCTCTGTTTCTGTCTCTGTCTCTGTCTCTCTCTGTCTGTCTCTCTCTGTCTCTGTCTGTCTCTGTCTCTCTGTCTCTGTCTCTGTCTCTCTCTGTCTCTGTCTCTGTCTCTGTCTCTGTCTCTGTCTCTGTCTCTCTCTCTGTCTCTCTCTGTCTCTGTCTCTGTGTGTTTCTGGTTGTCTCTGTTTCTGTCTTTCTGTCTCTCTCTTTGTCTCTCTGTCTCTCTCTCTGTCTATCTCCCTGTCTCTGTCTCTCTATGTTTCTCTGACTCTGTCTCTGTCTCTGTCTCTCTCTCTCTCTCTCTCTCTCTCTCTCTCTCTCTCTCTCTCTCTGTCTCTGTCTCTCTGTCTCTCTCTGTCTCTCTCTCTGTCTCTGTCTCTCTGTCTCTCTCTCTCTCTGTCTCTCTCTGTCTCTGTCTCTGTGTGTTTCTGGTTGTCTCTGTTTCTGTCCCTCTGTCTCTGTCTCTGTCTCTCTCTGTCTGTCTCTCTCTCTCTGTCTCTGTCTCTGTCTCTGTCTCTGTCTCTCTCTGTCTGTCTCTCTCTCTCTGTCTCTGTCTCTGTGTGTTTCTGGTTGTCTCTGTTTCTGTCTCTCTGTCTCTCTCTTTGTCTCTCTGTCTCTCTCTCTGTCTCTCTCTGTGTCTCTGTCTCTCTCTGTCTCTCTCTGTCTCTCTCTGTGTCTCTGTCTCTCTCTGTCTCTGTCTCTCTCTCTCTGTCTCTGTCTCTGTGTGTTTCTGGTTGTCTCTTTCTGTTTCTGTCTCTCTGTCTTTCTCTCTGTCTATCTCCCTGTCTCTGTCTCTCTATGTCTCTCTGACTCTTTCTCTCTCTGTTTTCGTCTCTGTGGAATAGATCTAAGCGAGACAGAGATGAACCTCACTCTCTCCTCCAGAGGCAGTAAAGTCCAGTAACAAGACAGAAGTCAGGATGCAGTGAGTGGCCTCGGCCTCTCTACATTAAGGTCTTTCCCAGATCTAGTTTGTTATTATGCTGTAAGAAACAAGAAACATGAAAACTCAAAGAAATACAAGAAAACATGAGGGAATTCCATGATGGGCCAAAACCAAAAAGAACATACACAGACTATAATTATTCAAATAACAACTGGCACAAAAACCAAGAAAATTGTACAGTAGAAAAATTATTTAGAAAGGGATGCGGAGACAAGTGATATGACTGTTATCTGATTAAAGCTATAGAATTTTTCTATATTAGCTGTACATAATAGTTATTTACAATTTTTTTTAATTCCTCTTCATGTATTTACATGTCTGAATTTATTGGTTACCAAAATTGCAATTATTGCTTTAATCTTTTTGCCCATATTTATATAAGCATTCCACTTTACACATATTTTTCCTATTGCATATTTTTAATGGATCTTGAACTTGCTCTTATATGTTCATTGTTTAACTTTGTCACTACCTTGCAAATGCCTTTCAGTGCTAGAGTCAGAGGCATAATGAATTATCAGAATAATCTATAAAGGAATCATTTTATACATTTATATGATCATGTTAGTCTAAAGGGAGATAAATGAAAATTATAAAAGCTATTATTATTCATAATTAATAATTATCTAATAAGACTATTCTCTCAAATCCAACAATAAGAACTCATATTTTGTTTGCTCAACAAACTCTTGGATGAGTGTTACCCATTTTAAAGCTCTCCAACAATGAAATTTCTGAATGAAAGGAGGAAGTAATTCATATTGCTTTAAGTTATCAGGTAAAAGAGGTGCCTGGAATATTTTTCTGCAAAACATTCCACTGGTATTCAGATACATTTCATATATCTTTCATAAATTAATAGTTTAAAAAATAATATATTCTTTTAAAAATTAATATATTTCCTTTTCCTTCATGCTCTTAAAATGCTGTGATTTTCTGTTGTTACAATATTTCAGACCATAGTTTTCATAATATCTGACTGTAATTTCTTTTCAGAGTTTGCTCAACATTCATCTATTCTGCAAAAGCCTTAACTAAGTTGTAATAAACCATTTTTGGAAAGTATTGCAATAGTCATTGGTCCTCTGGGCATATTTAAGAATATTTACATGTACGCTGTCATTGCCAACTCCAAGCAACCTGATGTCATTGCAGATGACTTTCAAGCTTCAATATGTCTGAGGAAATTCAATGCATCCAATGTGTTTCTTCATCAACATTTCATTTATTCCTTCTTAGGAGGATCACACACCCTTCCATATCAACTTTCTCAACTTTCCCAACTGCCTAAAATCAGGATAACTGATTTTATCATATTTGATTTGCCATGGAATTTCCATTCATAAAGATTACATGCAGGGTAAGAATTTTACATCAAAATGGCTATTTCTTTTCTTCTTTCTTTCTTTCTTTTCTTTTTCCTTCCTTCCTTCCTTCCTTCCTTCCTTCCTTCCTTCCTTCCTTCCTTCCTTCCTTCCTTCCTTCCTTCCTTCCTTCCTTCCTTCCTTCCTTCCTTCCTTCCTTCCTTCCTTCCTTCCTTCCTTCCTTCCTTCCTTTCTTTCTTTCTTTCTTTCTTTCTTTCTTTCTTTCTTTCTTTCTTTCTTTCTTTCTTTCTTTCTTTCTTTTCTTTCTTTCTTTCTTTCTTTCTTTCTTTCTTTCTTTCTTTCTTTCTTTCTTTCTTTCTTTCTTTCTTTCTTTCTTTCTTTCTTTCTTTCTTTCTTTCTTTCTTTCTTGGCAATTGGGGTTAAGTGACTTGTCCAGGGTCACTCAGCTAGGAAGTATTAAGTGTCTGAGGTCAAATTTGAACTCAGGTCCTTCTGACTTCAGGGCTGTGCCCTATCCACAGCACCAGCTAGCTGCCCCATATATAAAATTCTTAATGAAAAAATAATATATGTCTTCGAGTTCTAAGAATCTATATAGCAAACAAAGGCTGTAAGCTGAAGGAAGCAAAATTATCTTACAAATGGACAAAGTATGTCTTGATTAGAATCTTTCTTTTGCTGGAACCATGCATCTTCCTCTTTCTTTCCATCTGCCCAACTTCTGTGAGTGAACATTTGGAAATTGCTGGTGAACCCATTTCTTCCCCAGCTGTCACTTTTATCTGGGGACCCAGGGAGTAGACTCAATGAATTACCTCTTTCAAGCTTCTCCTTTAGGAGTGTATATTTGTGTGTGTGTGTGTGTGTGTGTGTGTGTGTGTGTGTGTGTGTGTGTGTGCATGTGTAGCTTGTAAAGACCTTCCAATGTATGATTTCACCTAAGCCCTATCTGATACTGATATGATTAATCTCCCATTTTACAGATGGAGAAACTGAGGCTCCAAGATGTTTAGAACCTACAGCCTTTAGGTGTAGGTTTTGAACCCAGGGCTTTGCTTATCTCAGCAAGGTTCCACTCTAGGCCATCTGCCTTTTCTCCAGAGTCACCTCGCACCCACAAGACTTGCTCAGTTCTTGGCTCATGGACAATCGGGGAGGCAAGGTTCAATTTCTTGTCTGAGGGGAGCCCCGGTGCAAAGGAGGGCTTAGGGAATAGCAGGAATTTAAAAAACTGACTTTGACTCTTTCTTCATACTAAGTGGAATAATAAGAAACCGGAGAAGTTCTTGTGAGGAACTAAAGAACTGACGAAAACGACTTTTCCCGAATATAGGCAAGGAGTGAATTTAAAATTGATTTAGGCGTATCTGGATAAATAGACCGTCCTAGGAGTCTGAACCCCCTGGTGGCTAAGCACCCATCATGCTGATGCAGGAGCAGGGGCTCAGTCTCTGAAACTGACCCTGCCTGGTCGGGGGATGGGCAGGGATGCCCACCAAGTTTAGCCCACCAAAGCTTGCATTCTTTCTAAGGAACTTCGACAGTGAATTCTCTTGGAGCTGGGAAAACTTGCTGTGATCAAGAAAACAAGCTCACCTGCCTGGAAGCCAGAGGGAGATCCTGGTGTCAGGAAAACCCGAGTTCAAATTCAGGCTCAGACGAGCGTTATATCAATGTTATTGGGGAAAACTTCTTAAGCCAAACAAGGGGGGGGGGCTTTGCAAGGGAGAGGTACACGCTAGAATTCAGGCAGCACCCTGGTTTCTAAGGCCTATTCAGTCAATTAGTCGATCCAAAAAGCGCTGATCAAGCGCTGGTTATGGGCAGCTAGTTGACGCCACAGGGCATGGGGCACCTGTGCTTCTGACGCCTTCTAGCTGTGTGCTCCTGGTCAGGTCATTCTACTCTGTGTGCCTCAGTCTCCTCATCTGTAAAAGAGAAGGGCTGAAATAGATGCTTCTGAGGTTCCTTTACGTGTCATCAGTGAGTTAATCTCTCTCCTTTTATAGATCAGGAAACAGAGACAAAGAGAGACAAAGAGAGACAAAGAGAGATCAAGAGAGACATAGACACACACACAGAGAGGGAGATGGAGGGAGACAGAGACAGAGACAGAGAGAGAGAGAGACAGAGACACATGGAGAGACACACACAGAGAGGGCGATGGAGAGACAGAGACAGAGACAGAGAGGGCGATGGAGAGACAGAGAGAGACAGAGACACATGGAGAGAAACACACAGAGAGGGCGATGGAGGGAGACAGAGACAGAGACAGAGAGAGACAGGGAGAGGTTTAGTGGTTTTCTCAGAGTCACGCAGGGAGTGAGTGAGAATCTGCCCCCTATCTCCCGCCTCCCCCAGGCTGGGCCAGGCTTCATCACCTGCCTCGGGAGGCACAAGTTCTGCTGGGCTCTGGGACATGGCCACAAAGTGCCATAAATCAGCAGCTTCCAGACCAGGGCTCCGGAGGGAAGGACGGAGGGACAGACTGACCCCTTCCCTGGGGAGCCTCTCACAGACCAGTCAGCAGCAGCGGTCCTCCCCCTCCCTGTCTGGGCTGGCCCTGGGCGGGTAGGTCTCTGCTCACTCCCTGGAGACACTTCCCTCCCTTGTGGCCAGTCCCTCCCTTTAGCTGCAGAAAAGAAGGCTGGACTCTTGTCACTTCAGACTTTTCCTAGCTCGGTGATCCCGAGCCTCAGTTTCCCCCATCTGCAAAATGGGGTTAATAACTACCGACTCTATCTCATGGGACTGTTGGGAGGAATACATCAGATATTATGATGTGGGATCTAGTGTGTGTGTGTAGATTTAATCTGAAGAGGTAATATCCATTATGCAGTGAAGTAGAGGTTTGAACTTGACTGAATATTCCTTAGAAACCAGGGTGCTGGGGCAGCTAGGTGGCGCAGTGGATAGAGCACCAGCCTTGAATTCAGGAGGACCCGAGTTCAAATGTGGTCTCAGACACTTAACACTTCCTGGCTGTGTGACCCTGGGCAAGTCACTTAACCCCAGTCTCAGGGAAAAAAAAAGAAAGAAAGAAACCAGGGTGCTGCCTGAATTCTAGCGTGTACCTCTCCCTTGCAAAGCCCCCCCCCCCCTTGTTTGGCTTAAGAAGTTTTCCCCAATAACAATAGTAACAATAGCGAACACTGATATAACGCTCGCTGTTGGCTGTGTGATCCTGAGCAAGTCAAGTAACTTTTCTGTTTTTTAGGCAACTCTCTAAGAGAGGAGGTGCTACTGCATTGGGAGAAGGACTTCCTTTGCTTGGGGGTGCCTTGTGTTATCCAGTTACTACCCCGGCCTCTAAAATAGCATGAAGAGGACGATGAGAACCCCCCTTCTCAAGGCCTCAGAAAAACCCCCAGAAGCCTGGAGACGAGCCCGTTGGAAGGACCCTGGAGAGCGCTCCCGGCCTGAGGCAGCCATGTCCCACTCCTCTCCAAGCCACACTCTGACCCCCTCTCCCTTCCGCCCCCCCCCCCCCCCCGTTCTTCAGCATTCTGTCTTATGTTCTGCTTTACACATGGCAATATTTTTTTTTACTATTTTGCTTTAAAATAAAAATAAAGTTTTTAAATTTAAAATAAATAAAGGGAAAAAAGAAAGTGCCTTTAAAAAAAAGCATCAGTTGGCTATTCCCAGTCTCAATGAAGACTTCACACCAATGGGAGAAGAGGCCACCCCGGTGCCTCGCCCTCCCAGCCTGATGTCCTTCCGAGGGGACCGCTCTTACCTTGAGAGAATGTTTAAAGCTGTAGGAGGGAGACTTCTCGTGGCCGTCGGCCGTGTCCTCTCGCTTCTTGCAGAAGAGCAGGATCTTGGCGTAGAGGAAGAGGTGCCGTTGCATGGGCTTGAACCTGGCCAGGTCTTTGACCTTGTTGTGTCCCTTCTTGTGGTCGGTCCAGACGCTGAAGGAGCCCTGCATCAGCAGCTTGCCCAGCTCGTGCAGGTCTCCCTGGGGACACACAGAGGCACAAGGAGAAGTAAGCAGATGTCCGCCAGGGAGAGGAAATCCTCCCGGGATCGGAGATCCCACCGTCATCATTTTGGAGCTGGAAGGGACCTAAGGGGTCATATCTTTTTTTTTTTCCAAAATAAACAACCAAAAAACAAAACAAAACAAAACAAAAAAATGAAACATGGATGTCTTTAGATACTTTCTACTCCAATCCTGCCTGAAACCCTGCCTCAGCTGTTTGATTTTCACTTATTGTTGTTCATATCAATCTTTCCAGATTTCTGGTCTCCTAAACTGTGGCACGAGAACTAAACTCAACAATGTAGATGTGGGTGATCTAAAACACAAAGACATATAATCTGGGCTAATTAATATGGGTGATCCAGAACACAAAGACACACGCTCTGGGTGATCTAGAACACAGAGCCACATTGTTCAAGTGATCTAGAATGCAAAGACTTGCAATCTGGGAAGGCAATCAGGATGATGTTGAATACAAGGATATGTCATTTGGGATCATCTAGACCATAGTCACATAGCTCAGTTAATCTAAAGACACACAATCTGGGTGACCTAGAACACAAAGTTGCCTAGCTCAGGTGATCTAGAACACACAGACATGTAATCTGGGCAATCTAGAATGTCCAAAGATGTGCAATCCAGGAAGGCAATCACGATGATCTAAAACACATAAACCGGGTGACACAAAGACATGTAATGCAGGCTAGTTAATTGAGGCAATCTGGAACACAAACCACACCTCTCAGGTAATCGAGAACACAAAGACATGATCTGGGACAGGATACATAGTCCAATATAGTTAAGTTTCTGGATCCTCTCTCTGGGGGGGGGGGGGACTCTTTTCTAAATTCTTTTCTAGCAGCTCAATTCAGAAAATATTCTTTTCTAGATTCTTTTCTGAATTCTTTTCTGGATCCTCTCTCTAGAAAAAACTTTTTAGAGGCTCAATCCAGAAAACATTCTTTTCCAAACTAATTTCCAACCCTCAATCTTTTCCAAATTATTTTCTGGATCCTCTCTCTAGAAAAAGTCTTTTCTACAGTCTCAATCCAGAATAAAATTATTTTCTTTTTTTTTTTTTTTATTATATATATATATATATATTTTATAATATTATCCCTTGTATTCATTTTTCCAATTTACCCCCCCTCCCTCTATTCCCTCCCCCCGACGACAGGCAATACCATATATTTTACATGTGTTACAATATAGTCTAGGTACAATACATGTGTGCGAATATCACTTTCTTGTTGCACAATAAACATTAGAATCCGAAGGTACATGCAACCTGGGCAGACAGATATTAGTGCTAACAATTTTCATTCTAAAATTATTTTCTTAATTCTTTTCTGAACCATCTCTCCAGAAAAAAAAAAAAAAAAACCTTGTTTCTAGATTATTATCTGAACCCTTAATCCAGAAAACATTATTTTTCTAGATTCTTCTCTAGAGCCTCAATCCAAAAATCATTCTTTGCTAGATTCTTTTCTGGACCCTCAATCTTTCCTAAATTTTTTTTTCTAGATTTTTCTAGATTCTGCTCTGGATCATCTCTCTAGAAAACAGTTTTCAAAATTATTTTCTGGACCCTCAATCCAGAAAACATTTTTCCTAGATCCTCAATCTTTTCTAGATCCTTTTCTAGAGCCTCAGTTCAGAAAACATTATTTTTTTTTAGATTCTTTTCTGGATCCTCAATATTTTCTAGCCTCTTTTCTGGAGCCTCAATCCAGAAAACATTCCTTTTTAGAGTCTTTTCTGTATCTTCAATATTTTCTAGATTATTTTTCTGTATCATCTCTCTAGAAAAATCTAGAGCCACAATCCAGAAAAACATTCTCTTCTAGATCCTTTTCTAGAGCCTCAATTTAGAAAAAAACATTCTTTTCTAGATTCTTTTCTGGAGCCTCAATTTTCCTAGACCCTTTTCTAGATTATTTTCTGGATCATCTCTCTAGAAAAACATTTTTCTAAATTCCTTTTAGAGCCTCAATCCAGTAAAACTTTCTTTCCTAGATTCTTTTTCTGGACCCTCAATCTTTTCTGGATTCTTTTCTAGAGCCTCAATCCAAAGAACATTCTTTTCTAGATTCTTTTCTGGACCCTTGATCTTTTCTAGATTCTTTCTAAATTATTTTCTGAATCATCTCTCTAGAAAACTTCTTTTCTAGATTATTTTCTGCATCCTCAATCTTTTCTAGATTTTTTATGGATCTCTCTCTAGGGAAAAAAAAAAAAACCTTTCTAGATTATGGATCTCTCTCTCGAAAGAAAAAAAAAATGGAGGGACATATACAGTAATTATAACCATGAATGTGAATGAAAGCAAGTAACAGAATGGATTAGAGATCCAGATCCAACAACAAACTTGAACTAGAAAGACACACACAGAGTTAAAATAAAGGGCTGCAGAAGAATCTATTATGTTTCAGATGGAAGTTACAAAGGTAGGTTTGACCATCATGATCTCAAAGTAGAAATAGATTTAAATTAAAGATAATTAGAGAAGCTATATTTTTATAAAAGTTACCATAGACAATGAAGTAATAATTGAATTTTTTAATAACAAGTTCCTCTGGGAAAAAAGGTGTCATTTCTCAAATATATAAGGAACAGAGTGAAATTTATAAAAATAAGAGCTAATTTCCAATTGATAATTTAGCAAACAATATATATGGCAGCTTTCAGAAGAATAAATCATATATATATAGTCATGAAAAAATGGACTACATCATTATTGATTAGATTAATGAAAACTAAAACAACTTTAAGGTACTACCTCGTATCTATCAGAAATGATTAACATTGAAGAGGATGAAGGAAAATAAATATATTAATAAAGTGTTGATGGTGCTGTGAATTGTTCAACAATTTCAAAGAAGAATCTAGATCACAAAGACAGAGGGTCCAGGGAGCCTTGTGATCTAGAACCAAAGACAAAGGAAATGGTTGGTCTAGACCTCAAATACAGAGAAAGTTTCTGATCTGGAACACAAAGACAAGGAATGCAGGGAAGGGCCTGAGGTAATCTAGAATCAGACAGGGAAACGGCTAATGTAGACCACAAAGACTGGGAGCTGGGTGACATAGAACACAAATACAGGGAGCAGAGGGCATAGTTTGGGGTGATCTAGAATGCAGAACCAGAGAGCCAGTGTGCTCTTGAACCAAAGTTTTGGTTGGTCTAGAATGCAGAGAGAGATTGCATGTCCTGGGATCACATGTCTTTGCATTCTAGATAGATCACCCAGATTACATGTCCCAGGTTACATTTTTGCTTCTGGGTTGCCCAGATTACATATTTTTACATTCTAGATCTACATTATCTGTCCTGGATTGCCTATCTTGGATTACATGCCTTTGTGTTGCAGATTGTGTGGTTTGTGTTCTAGAACATCCGAACTGTGAGATTATCTATCCCAAATTATGTGTCTTTGTGTTCTAGTTCACCTGGATCATATGCCTTTGTGTTCTAGATCACCCAGATCAATATTTGTGTTCTAGATCTCCCTGAATGAGTTGACTTTTGTTCTAGATTGCCCAGATTAGCTACCCTGGGCTGCTTGTCCTTGTGTTCTAGATCACCCAGGTGGTGCTTATTTAAGTTCTAGATCACCTGGATGAATGGTCTTTGTGTTCTAGATTGCCATATTAGCTATCCTGGATTACGTGTCTTTGTTTATAATAATGATCGTTCCTTTCTTCTCCCTGAAAGGACTCACATTGTCAACATCATGTTACAACATAAAATTGTGTTTGCCATAGGAGTCTAGAGTCGCAGACTGAGAGTTGGAAGAGACCTTAGAGACTATCAAATCCAACCTCCTCACTTAGCAGGCAGTCAGTCAACATCTTCCTAGGAGGAAAAAGCAAAGCAATCAAGTTTTCAGGGTGGGAACGAGCTAATAATAATTAGTACAATCATTCAAAGATAATTATTAAACCAGGAAAATTAGAGCACCCAGTGTGTATCAGACACTAAGTCACTACTGCGAGTTGGTAACTGATTACAGTCAGTTCAAAGTTTCAAAACTGAATCAAGGGAAAGACTGATAGCATTCATACCAACTAATCAAACAACCGACCAACACCTTCTGGCACATTCTAGACTATTTGTTACAGATATCGTTGGCTTCTCGGAAAAGCACTATGAGCTACAGAGATCTGCTGATGGGCTGTTTCTGCTCTCAAAATTCCCTCTGCTTGTGAAATAGAGCCATCAGTGACTCTAGATGGGGAACGACTCTCCTCCCACAGAACTATGTATACCAGGTTCTACATTCTCTTAAGCCACCAAAAGACGGAGAAATAACTCACTGCTCCTCCTCTCCTGGGGTTCATATAAATTGTGTGAGATCAGAGTCCAAGGAAGGACTTGTTTTAGAAAGCTAATTTCCATTGATTAATAAATAATTCTTTTCCAGCAAGAAGAAAATTGGGATTTTTCATTCTTCTCATCGCTCCTCTCACCCAAAACCACTTGAGAGATCCTGTAAGTCTTCAAGTCAGGCCCCAGCACCTTTACCCTACCCAAATGAATTCTGATCCGATATTTCTGGTCTATCCAGATGAAAACATCTCTGGCCCTGAGGGAAAGCAAGACACCAGGAAATGCCCTAAAGGGATATATATGTTCTTGCTCCCCACTCCCAGAAAAAGAATTTTTCTGCAATTCTTTGTTTCCTTCGTGCCTTCCCTGACCTCTCCCCTCCTCCTTTCTGACTGGCCTTGAGGATCGGATGCCTGTTCTCCCGTCCCTCGAGGTCCAGACCTACCTCGTAGCCAGTGATGGCGATCTGATGCATGGAGTCATTAACCGACTTGATGATGTCCAGGACGGTGGCCAGGGCTTCTTCCAGCTCCGCGGTGTCTTCTGAATTCTTGCTACACTTTAGCATCTCCTGTGGGAACCAAAGGATCATACGGGGAGTCAAAAGGACCAAGATCGTCCCGACGTACAGTGAAAATGGCCCCGGATCCTGGACAAAACACTGACAAAGAACACCACTAGTGGGACGCAGAAGGCGGGTCAGCGTTTATCTTTTGAGTTAGCCCTGAAACTGACTTCTCTGTTATTTGGTGCGATTGATGAGACCCTCAAGCAAAATAGTTCCAATTAATAGGGAAGACATGGATATGAGAAAAACCTGTAAGACCAAGAGCCCAGACTTTTAAAATATAACCCCCCCAAATCTTTTAAAACAACCTTTTCCTTCTTCAGAGATACAAGGCAAGAAACTTTTATCCTGGGATTTTCATTGCTCTGGGAATAGTTAAAAGCAGATAGGACTCAGAGCCATGGATTCTGAGCCAGAAGAGACTTCAGGAGGGCAGTTAGTCCAATCCTCAATCCCCTAATTTTACAGGTGAGGAAAGTGAGGGCCCCAGAGATGGAGTGACATTCCCAGTTATGCAAGAAATAAAAGGCTTGAGTAACCAATCTGGAAGGAAAGACTCTGGGTTTCTGGCCAAAACCACAACAACTATTTATGCCTATTCTGAGGCAATCTGTAGTTGTTTATATTCCCTTCTTGGAATTCAACTCTGACAGAGAGGTGGCTCCAAGGCCAGCAAGAAAATCAGATTTGGGTGAGGGAGGGCTGGTAAAAGCACTAGCCTGAGGCAATCAGGGCTGAAATAAAGGGAGGGAAGAAAGAAGGAAGGAAGGAAGGAAGGAAGGAAGGAAGGAAGGAAGGAAGGAAGGAAGGAAGGAAGGAAGGAAGGAAGGAAGGAAGGAAGGAAGGAAGGAAGGAAGGAAGGAAGGAAGGAAGGAAGGAAGGAAGGAAGGAAGGAAGGAAGGAAGGAAGGAAGGAAGGAAGGAAGGGAAGGAAGGAAGGAAGGAAGGGAAGGAAGGAAGGAAGGAAGGAAGGAAGGAAGGAAGGAAGGAAGGAAGGGAGGGAGGGAGGGAGGGAGGGAGGGAGGGAGGGAGGGAAGAAGGGAGGGAAGAAGGGAGGGAGGGAGGAAAGAAGCTCTGTGGCTTGGTCCTCAGTGGGGCAGCTTCTTCTCAGAGGTTGTTGCTTGTTCTTTGTTCTCCAAGAGGACCATGACATCAGGGATGTGACACAAGAGAGCTGGACTTAGGTGAGGGAGGTCTGGGCAGGGCCACCTGCCTCCTTTCTCCGCCAGAGCCGTCTGGATCCAACGGCCTGATAGAGATCAGGAGGACCAGTGGGACCCTTGGCTTTTTGAAACTAAAGGTCCTTCCCAGGTGTTGGTTTGAGGTGGCGGCCCCTTCAGTGACGAAGGCTGGATAAGAATTCACTTGCATGGCGTCCCGGATGTCCTGGTCATCTCCACAATAAAAGGCACGGCCACAACTCAAACCAAGGCTTGTCATTCCAAGTTTCTTGCTACCTGCCCACGTACTCTAAGCCTCAGACAATCCCTTAGACTTTCCCCCTAAGTCACAGGTTGATTTGTGTTGATGACAAAGTTCCCAAACAAGGAGTTTCCCATGCTAAAATATCATGGATCCTTGGCATTCACATACAGGGTGTCTCAAAGGTCCTAAGTCATTTTTAAATAGCTTAAAACTAGGTCCAGTTTAAACAACATCCAGCTTTAAGCTGTTTAAAACAACACTAAGACTTCAGGGACATCTGCATGTTTCCATTGTAATGCCCATTGAGCTAAAATTCATTCAGCTCTTATTTGCCAAAAAATGGTCATTTCTGGGCATTCTGATGCTTTATGGAAAGAGTGGGAGAGCAATCCACAAAACGAGAGAGTTGGACTAATCAGGTGATCTCTAGGTTCTTCTCGTTTAAATCCCATGATCCTATGAATATTTGGAACCTGGGCCGCCCAGGGAAATCCCTGACATATGGTGACCATCTACATGCTCCATTTTCCAAAAGTACAAACGAGCGGCTTCATTTCCTTTACCTTTAACAGCAGCTGGTACTTGGTGATTCTCTGGACTGGTTTTAAGAGGTAAGCATCCAGGGAGAGTTTGTGGTCCAACTTGCGCTGACATTCCTAGGAAGCAAGAGAATTTTACTTTCTCCTGAAAAGAGCAGAGGCCTGGTGGGAGAATTTACCCCTTCTCCTGTGGGCTGGATTCTGGTGGAAACCACAGAGCTGACAGTGGGTCCTTTCCCTTGCTCAGAACAGGTTTCAAGGCATCCTCCCATCACCAAGGGAAAGCTGATTTTGTTCCCTAACTACATCCGCTCCTCCAGAGCTGGAAAAGTAAGGCTGAAACAATGTCTGAGAGCCTAAAGTCCAATCTATTTCCACCTCTCTTCTCCAGACAACAGCAGACTCTTTTGGCCCCAGGACCAACGTCCTCTGAGTGGATGACAAATTCTGGTGATTATTACATGGAGATGGTGGTGATACACACCATGGAGGAGTGGATGGAGAAGTAGCCTTGAAACCAGTAAGACAGTTAAAATTTGACCTTTGAGACACACTGGTTATTCTGCTGGACAAGTCGCTTAGACTCTGGATGGACAAAAAAGGCAAGTTTATTTTTCATCTCTGCTATTAAGAGATTATCATCATCATCTACTATCTCTACATGTTGTCTGAAGAACAAAACAGACTAGATAGCTTTAATCAAATACCTCATTTTGGCCCTAGCACCAAACTCCTGTGGGTGGATGAAAAGATCTAATGATGATGCTGCTGAAGATGACAATACAGGCAGTGTGAAGATAGAGAGCGGATCTCAGAAACAGCAAGTAATACCTCTGGTTTCTATTGGCTCTGTGACCCCGAAGAAGTCACCGAATGCTTAATATTCCAGGAAACTTCCTAAGTCTATTTAAGTGCAGAACTGGTGATGATCTCCTCCTCCTTATACCTATAAAGTCTTAAGTTTGGGCCAGACAAATGACTTTTATGTCTTTTTTTTTTTTTGGGGGGGTAAATTTATATGGCATTTTGCAATGCTTCCTTTTCTCCCTCCTCCCTTCTCTCTTTCCTCCCTTCCTCTTTCTTCTTCCTTCTGTCCTCCCTCCCTTCCTCCCTCCCTTTCCTTTTTCCTTTTTCTTTCTTTTTCTTCCTCCCTTTCTGTATTCCTGGTTCTGCATGTTTCTCTCAAGCATCAGTCCATGTCACTCTTTCAGGCCTTTCTAAAACCAGCTTGTTCATCATTTTTATAGAACAATAACATTCCATTATCTTCATGAACCATGACTTGTTTAGTCATTCCCCGGCTGACGGGCAGCTACTCATTTTCCAATTCTTTGTTCCCGCAAAAGAGCTGCTACAAATATATTTGCACATGTGGGTTCTTTTTCCTCCTTTAAGATTTCCTTGGGATATAGACCCAGTAATGGCACTGCTGGTCAAAGGGTATGTACAGAACGAGGATGTATGCTGATGGAAGTGGATATCTTCAACATAGAGAAGATCTAATCCAATTCCAATTGATTTATGATGGACAGAATCAGCTACATCCAGAAAAGGAACACTGGGAAATGAGTGTAAACTGTTATTTTTACCTTCTGAATCCAATTCTTCCTGTGCAACAAAAAATTCGGTTCTACACACATATATTGTATCTAGAATATACTGTAATATATTTACCATATATAAGACTGCTTGCCATCTGGGGGAGGGGGTTGGGGGAGGAAGGGAAAAAATCTGAATAGAAGTAAGTGCAAGGGATAATGTTGTAAAAAATTACCCATGCATATGTACTGTCAAAAAATGTTATAATTATAAAATAAAATAAAAAAATAAACTAGAAAAAAAAAGGGTATGCACAGAGTTATAGCCCTTTGGGCAGAGTTCCAGATTGTTCTCCAGAATGGTTGGGTCAGTTCACAACTCCACCAACTATGTATTAGTGTCCGTTTTCCCGCTTCTCCTCCCACGTTTATCATTGGTCTTTTCCTGTCTTAGCCAATCTGAGAGGTGTGAGAGGATAGCTCAGAGTTGTTTTAATTTGCATTTCTCTAATCAATAGTGATTTAGAGCATTTTTTCCCCATATAACTATGGATAGTTTTAATTTCATCATCTGATAATTGTCTGTTCATAGCCTTTGACCATTTATTAATCAAAGTCTCTGTCTTTCTCCCATTTCATGTAAGTCTCACAACACCCTCGGGAGGTAGATGGCTCAGAGGAAACAGACTCGGGTGAGACGCCTTGCCCAGGGTCACAGACTGGTAGCTATTGGCAGACAGATTCGAACCCAGGGCCCTTGGGACTTGGAGTCAAGAGCTTGCCCCTGGGCTCTGGAATAAGAAGGAAGGTTGTGGCTTTTTCAAGCTCTCGGTGACCCTTATTGAGCTCTACCTGGAAGAAGATGCTGTCCCCACATTGTCTCCACAGCGTTTCAGACCGCGGCTTGTTTTGACAGTATTTTTCATAGACCTGAAGATCCTCTTTCTGAAAAGGAGGAAAAAACAAAGGAACAAAAAGAATTGAGTAAACATATTCCTGAAAGTAGAGAGTTGGAAAGTAGGATCAATCAACAAATATTTATCATCTACTGTGTACCACATGCCGTGTTAGCACTAGGGAGACAAAGGCCCACAAAATAATGGAACCATCCATACTCTCAAGGTCTGTAGGTTCTGAGAAATTGGTGTCAAACTCAAATAGAAATAAATGGGAGCCACTCAACCGTGTACCGGATCTCTGCAGGGTCATGTTGACTTAGAAAACCACATAATAAAATTGACTTATGTTTTATTGCATTTTTATTTACTCGGTTAAATATTTCTCAACTTTTTAACCTGGTTTGGGGCCTCAGGATGCAAGCATCTCGAAGTCCTGGCTGACACTTAGGTTCTAAGCAATGTTGTTAATTCCAAGCTGTTTTTTTTTATCCATCTGTCTGGAAGTATGGGGGGAAATATGAAAAACACCAGACTTTCAAGATCTTTATACATTCTGGATTTCTTTACCCAAGAAAATTCCTCTCCCCTCATTCTTTCCCAGCATGTAGGTTCTGGCCAGTAAGTTCATCCTCTGTGACTGAGGCTCCTGCTTCTCCAGTTGTTAATTATCCTTTTCTCCATATCTGGGACCATCAACAGACAGTTATTTGGCCTTTCCTAACTCAACCACAAGCAAAAAGCAACTTCCTCCTCCTCATCTCCTCCTCTTCTCCCTTTCTTTCTCTCACTCTCTGTCTCTCTCTCTCTCTTTCTCTCTTTCCTCCCTCTCTGTCTGTCTCTCTGTCCTCCCTCTCTCTCTCTCTCTCTGTCTCTCTCTCTCTCTCTCTCTCTCTCTCTCTCTCTCTCTCTCTCTCTCTCTCTCTCTCTCTCTCTCTCTCTCTCTCTCTCTCTCTCTCTCTCTTTCCTCCTCTCTCTGTCCTCTCTCTATCTCTCTCTGTCTCTTTCTCTCTCCCTTTTCTCCCTCTGTCTCTCACTGTCTCTGTCTCTTTTTCTGTCTCTTTTTTCCTCCCTCCCTCTGTTTCTGTCTCTTCCATTGTCTCCCTTTCCTCCCTCCGTGTCTATCTCTCTCTCTCTTTTTCCTCCCCCTTCCCTTTGTCTCTGTCACTCACTATCTCTGTCTCTATCTTTATCTGTCTCTCTTTCCTCTTTTCTCCCTCTGTCTCTTTCATTGTCTCTGCCTCTGTCTCTGTAACTCGGGAGTTAGAATTCGCCTCCCTGTATTCCTGTTCCTAGATCTGTCCCAGGGCCAAGCAAAGCAAGCCTAAACCCTGTTTCACACAACAACCCTTCAACTGTGAAGACTGTTATCCGGCGGAGAGCTTCAGCAGAGATAGGCCTTGTGCCGGAGACAGGGAGGGTTGCTGCTCAGTCATCTCTGCCCCATTTGGGGTTTTCTGGGTGGAGATACTGGAGGGGCTGGTCCTTTCCTTCTCCAGCTCATTTTACAGATGAGGACACTGAGGCAGCCAGCGTGAAATGACTTGCCCAGGCTCACACAGCCAGGAAGAGTCTAAGACTGGATTTGAATCCATGAAGACCAATCTTGCCGACTCCAGGAGCTCCATCCACTGTCCCACCTGCCCTGGGTCAGAGTTCCTGAGTTCTGATTCCATGACCAGTATTCACTACCTGTGGGCCCTGAACAAGTGACTTGGTTATGTTATACCTCAGTTTTCTTATCTGCAAAGGGAAGGGACTGAACCAGACGGCCTCCGAATCACTGGGTCCCTGAAAACCCTTGTGGTGTCCTAGCAGGCCGTGTCTGAACCTGAACCCAGGGAGCCGCAGAGCTAGAAAGTGTGGGACCTGAGCCCGGTGTTCCTGATTTCAGGTTAGGGCACCTGGGGCGGGGCACGGGAGCAGATTCTCACCCTGTGGGCTCTGTGAGACCGGTGTCTGGTCTAAGCTAAGGGACAAAGGCTTCGTCATTCTGAGGAGACCCTGCCCGGGAAGGACAGATGGGGAAGAAAAGGTATCACGGTGGGTACAACAGTCTAACAACAGAGGGCAGCGGGCCCTCCTTCCAAGAGTCTGGTCCTTCCACCTGTAAGGAGGTGGGCATCAGGGTTAAGTGATGTATCCAGGATCTAAGGTCAGACTTTAACAAGTTTAATTAATGAGTCTAGGGTCAGGTCCTCCTGACTCCAGACCCAGCACTCTATGCCCACTTAATGCCCCTACGTGGCACAAATTATGCGCCTTGGAACTTTGGGTCTGGGGAGGGAAAAAAGGATGAGAGGGCTCCGCTTCTTGGCTATTTCAGCAATCCCAAGCACGAGGGTCAGCACAGGCGGCCTTCCACGCCTTCTGTCACATGTGGAAGAGTTATTTTAATTTTGTTTAAGGACGGCCTGGAGCTCAGATGGAGATTCCTCCAGAGGCACCAGAGTGCAGAGGGACTAAGTGACAGTACCTGGAAAGCACTGGATCGGGAGCCAGGAAAATCCAAGGTCAAATCCAACCTTAGATGCTCATTAGCTGTGTGGTTGTGGACAAGCCATCTGACCCTCATGGAAACCTTGGAAACCCAACTCTATAAAAGGCCCAATGAACAGAGAAATCCTGCCTGGCCCCGTGCCCGCTGTCATGTTCTTCATAGTTCAACTGAAAGCTAAAAAAATGATCTATAGAATAAAAATAGGAAACAGAGCAGTTACAGGCAGGAAACTCAGCCTCCTCAGGTTTCCTTAGAAGCACTGACTAATGGCCGGTGGCTGCTCTGCCATTGCCTTCAGCTGTGGGACTCAGGGAATGCCCCTGCCCTCTCTCTCCATTAGTTCCCCCATTTTAAAAAGGGGATACTCATCAATTGGAGAATGGCTGAATAAGGTATGGGTATGAAGGTAGTGAAATATTATTGCTCTGTAAGAAATAAGCAGCAGGACGATTTCAGAAAACCTGGAGAGACTTAGGGGAACTGATGCTGAGGGAAGTGAGAAGAGAACATTATACACAGTATTACAGCCGGCAACAACAAGATTATGGGATGATCAACCGGGCTGGACTCGGCTGTTTTCAACAATGGGATGATTCAAGGCAATTCCAACAGATGTGGGAGGGAAAGTGCCACATGCAGAGAGAGAAGTATCGAGACTGAATACGGATCAAAGCGTTGGGTTTTCGTCTTTTTGTTGTTTCCTTGTTTGTTTTGTATTTTTTCTCATTTTTTTTACCTTTTGAATTGATTTTTCTTGCGCAGGATGACAAATATGTTTAGAAGAAATGCACACGGTTAACCTATATTATATTTCTTGCTGTCTATGGGGAGAGGGGAAAGAGGGAGAAAACAATGGAACACAAGAACTTGCAAAGGTGAATGTTGAAAACTATCCTTGCATATATTTGGTAAAATAAAAAGCTTTAAAAAATAAAAGTGAGGGCATTGATGGATGATCTTTAAGGTCCCTTCTGACCTTTACACTCTAGACTCTTTAAACACGGCAGCCAATGGGGCATCAGAGACAGGAAGATGGCTACATGGAGAGTTCTCCAACCATGCTTCATGTCACAGTTGCTCAGTACCCCTCCTTACCACCTAGAGAAGGGGCTCTAGGTTTTCTCAGCTCACAGAGGAAGACATTTAACATTGGCAGAATCTGGGCACCAATGGGCGCCAGCTGCTGCAGAGAACAGAGTGCTGACTGGCGTAAGAAGCCCCTTCCTCCTGAGTTCCAATGTGGTCTCGACTCTGCACTGGCTGTGTGACCTACCATCCGGACGGAGCTGGAGGAGGAAGTGGCAACCCTTCTGTTGTCTGCCGAGAACCCCCAAACAGAGCCTCACACGCCGGAACCACACCGGGCCTGCCTCCCGGTGCCGTGGCTCCAGCCTGGCTCCCCCCTCCGTTAGAGTATTTGCATTTGTTCTCCCACTGCCCAGACCACTGATTTAGGATTTGCATGTGAGTATCTTTTCTGCAGACTGGTTATTTTTGTGCTCCCACAATAGCTGTCTCCTCCCCACTCAGAGGGCTGCTCCCAGAAGCGTTTGGTTTCCTGCACATTGTCCTTCCCGGGACTGGGAGCCCTGACTTCTGCTTTTTGGGAGGGGGCATAGAAGACGCCAGGGAGGCTTTGCCCGTTGTTTGCCACTACACCTGCACAGGAGCTACAGTTTCTCCCTGAGTGGGATGCCATTCAGACTGGTCGGTCTGGAACATGCCAGACTTTCCCAGGATAACTGCGTTGGGAGAAGCTAAGTCCAGAGGTTGGCCCAGAAGGGACCACGGACAAGCTGATTAGCCACTCTCAGCCTCAGTTTCCTGAGGTGCACAACGGCCTCTCCAGGTGTCTCACATCTGGGAAGTGGGACACTGCTCCTAACGCGTGGTGATGGACACGATAATGCTTGGCACACAGTAGGCAGCTCATAAGTGCTCGACGATGGCTCATTGACTCAGCTGTATTTGAGTTGGGAGAGTGTGGAAGCCCTGGCTTCTCGGACATTTGCTGCATCAGCCATCAGAGAACGGCAGAATCTGAGCTGGAGGGGAACTCGAAGGCCAAAGGTTCAGAGAGCAGAACTTCAGGGGGAACTCTGGGCTGCCAAGGGAAGTGCCCTCCACTTCCCCTGTCACTGCCCCTGCCAGCCTCCCCTTCTCCCCTCCGCCCGGGGCTGCCGACTGGGACGGACCCACTTCCCCATCTAGACCTCAGCTTCCTCCTCCTAAGGGCAGCAAGAACCAGATGAAACGCAATTGGGAAATGTTTAACAAAATAAATACTGCAATACAACCGGGCAGAGTAACGGGACTTTATAATGTGCTAAGTCAGGGTGGCCGGGCAGGGAGCGACTCCTAGGGGAGTCTGAGGGACTGCTGGGTCCCCAGCCCCAGATGAGGGTCCAGTGACCTCACACCGGCTCTGAGTCATGAGACGTGTCCCTGCATTAGTGGGGGGCCTCACCCATGGATGGAATTTAGGAGCTCAAAGAATCTCAACGGGCGAGAACACGGGCCCCAGAAAATAAAATGGAACAGGTCATTGAGGAGGATGAGTCTCATACTTATTAGGTGACTCCACTTGTGCACATGCACAACAGGAAGCTGGAGAGCAGCCCTTCGGAGCAGAGATCTGGGGCTGCATGTGGATTGTGGCTCAGTAGGAGCCAGTGACCCGGCATGGAAACCCCCAAAAGGCAGCAGCAGCTGCATAAAGGAGACCCAGGCCCGGCCCTGGGGAGAGGGCAGAATATGGCTCCCGTGGGCAAGCTCTCTCGTGCTGGGTTCCTATCTGAGAGCTGAATAACTTTAGGAAGGATATGGTCATCTGGAACATGTCCAGGGGAAGGGGGTCAGGATGGCAAGAGAGCACCCAGAGGCCACTTGGGCCATTCCCCAAGGAATGGGGACAAGAGACCATTTAGGGGCAGGCCTTGGAGTTCTCCCCTTGGAGGCTTCCCCCCAAACAGCCAGAGCCGGGCTCCCAGCACCGCCCTCCCCCCGCAGGACCAGTCTTTCCTCAGAGGCAGAAGGGGGGGAGCTGGAACTGCTGGGCCGGCCCGGGCCGGCACTCCCGGGTCCCATACTCAGCACCTTCAGCGTCCCAGGGAGGCCGGTCCTGGCCGCCTCCCAAGGCAGGGAGGGCAGCGTCGCTCTGTTAAACTGGACAGAATAAACACATCCCAAGTGTTTTCTCAAGTTTTTCCTCCTTCCTTTTACACACCAGCCCCTCCCTTTTCCATTTCCCATCTGTGTGCATTCGCAAGGGAAGCAGTACCGGAGAGTGTATTCCTATATATGTATTATATACATGTATGTGTATGTTCGTATATGCATATATGTATGTGTATATATACACACACACACACAATTCTCCCTCCTCTAACAGAGTCTGCTTTGTTGTCTCTGCTTTTTAAAAGCTCTGTTGCAAACATTGTTCCCAGCACTCCTTTCTTTTCAGTCCCTTCTTCCTTCCCCTTTATCTCTGAAGAGGCTATCAGAGACCCAGTACTGTTATAAGGCCAGCAGGCCCGTCCTCCTCAGATGCTCCTGGAGTTAATGTGGATCTACCCGTTTCAGGAAAACTAACAGTCGTGGCTGTAGCTCCCAGTTGGGATAATCCACAACATTTAGGCAGGAGTTTGCCTTTCTGCTCCCATTCCAGTTTGTATTTCTCCCTAGATAAGCCCTGGTCTTTTTTTAGTTAAAACAAAAATTCAGGCTCTAGAAAGTATGCAGATAAGGGCTTGAATGGGGTGTGTTGGAGCAGGCCTGCTGATGGTCAGGCTCAGAGAAAGGCATCTGTGGGAAGAGCCATATCTCAGCGGGGGCGGGGGGAACCCCTCAGAGCTGGGTCGGGTATGTGGGACACTAACTTCATTCTTGGAAAAAACGGCCCTTCTCTGCCTGGAATTTTTCTCTCTCCTTTGCCTGTTGCTCCAGTGCTTCTGTTCCTTTCTGGATCTGCTCTGGAGCTCCCTATTCACGGGCTGGGTGTGTTCCTTTTAGGTATGACTCAGGTCTTGGGCCTCCAAGAACTTGCTCCTGGGGCTGGGAGGGAGTGCCCGCTCCTCCCTCCGGCCCGCAGCCTCCGGGATGCCAGTCAGCTCCCAGTTAACACCAAGGAGTGGCGGGCACACAGCAGGGGCTCGGGCTAACTCAGTCTTTATCAGTGGGATTGCCCCTCAGAGAAGGAGAACCTGGTACCCTCGTGGCACGTTGGCAACAACTGCTGCCTTCTGGCTCCACAGAGCGACTGCCCGGCCTTTTGCACCCGGGAACAGGGTCTATCCCCTTGAGGTCCCTTGCCTGTCAGTGAACTTGCCCATCCTTGCTTTTATTCTCCCGTAGAACCTCTGAATCTCAGGGCTCGGGCAGGGCTGGTCTCTTCTTAAGCCAGCCCTCTTCCCCACGTCTCATCCCTGCAGCCTCCTCCGTTTGCCTCCTGGATTCACTTTCCCACCTCTCCCATGATCACTTGTAGTCTGAATTATTACAACAACCCTTTAATTGGACTCTTCGCTTCCAGAATCTCAACCAGCCCTGGTCAAGCTTCCTCTCCCTTCCAAGATCAAGCACAAAGTCCTTCCCACCTGCACCAACCATTCTGGAGAGCGGCTTGGAACTTTCCCCCAAAGGCAACCAGAATGGGGACATCCCTTAGACCCACCAATGCTGGATCCCAGAGAGACCAAAAATGGCCAGCTCGGACTAACTATTAACAGCAGCCTTTTGGGGATGGCAAAATGTTGGAAACTGAGGGGAGGCCAGTCTGTAGGGGAATGACTGAGCAAGCTGGGGAATGGGAATGGAATGAAACACTCTGCGATAAGAAATTACGAACAGGCAGATTTCAGAAAAACCTGGAAAGACTCGTGGGAACGGATGCAAAGTGAAGTGAGCAGAACCAGGAGAACCTTGTACACAGAGTCAGCCGCCGTGCATGATGATCAGTAAGACTGACTCAGCTCTTCTCAGCAACCAATGATCCCAGACGAGTGCAAAGGAGTCACAAAGGAAAACAATACCCACATCAAGACAGATAACTGATGAGCTCTGAATGCAGATCGAAGCATTTCCCCCCATTTACTCTATTTTTTGTGTTTCTTTTTCTGTTTGATCTGTTTCTTCTTTCACAACTGTGACTTTATGGAAATGTATTTTGCATGATAGTACATGCATAAACTAGACCAAACTGCCTACCATTTTTTGGAAGAGGGAGGGAAAGCAGGGAAAAAGAAACATTTGTAACTCAAAATCTTGTCCAAATGAATGCTAAAATTTTTTTTCTTGACTTGTAATTGTGGGGAAAAATAAGATGCTACTTTTAAAAAAGAAAAAAAAAAACTGGCCAGAACAATAACAACAAGAAAAACCCCAAAGTCCTTCACAACCACATTGTCCCTTCCTGTTTTTTCAATTTTCTTTACTTCCCTCCATCAACTCTCTGTGATCCATCAAGAGTGGACATACTTGTCTCATATATTTTTCCCCTTTCAGACAATCTTTAGTTCAACTAACCTGGCTCTCTTATCTTCCTCAAGTGACTGACCGAAAGATGAGGGAGACAGAGACCGAGAGAAATACAGAGACAAAGAGGGAGAGAAAGGAGAGGGAGAAAGTAAAGTCATAGTTCTTCCTCTTGCGGTTCTTGCTGTTCTTGTTCTTGTTCTTCTCTTCTTGTTCTTGCTCTTGTTCTTCTTGTCCTTGTTCGTTCTTGTTCTTGTTCTTGTTCTTCTTGTTCTTCTTCTTTTCACCTCCTTGGAGCATTTACTCTGCAACAGGATCACTGAATCAAAGGTTTGATGAATAGTTGGATGACTTTTCTGGGATAATTCCAAATTGTTTTCCGGAACCCATAGGCTAACTCATTGCTACATCAACACTTCCTGGAAGAAGTTAGCAGAGTTACTAGTCCATTCTGGGCACTACAATTTTGGAAGAACATTGTTGGAGAACAGCCAAAGGAAGACAGACAGTAAAGATGGGGCAGAACCTGGAATCTCTGCCAGGTGAAGGGTGGGAAGGATGCTCAGCCCAAGTCTCAGAGAAGAAGTGGGGAGGGGCACTCAGTTATTGTGCTCTGGCTTGGGGGGCTCTCTTGAAGAAACATGCTCTGTTTGGTCCCAGAGGGCAGGACCAGAAACTAAGAGACCAATTTAGACCTGAAATCATGGAAAAACTTGGAGCTAGAATGGCTGATGCTGAGAGGAAACAGGTCACTAGAAGTCTTTCTGCAGAATGATCATTTGTCATTTCTTTCAGCGCTGCTCAAACTCTGAGTCCCAGGAAATGGGATGAAAGAAGAAGTCTGGCAAAGAATGAGAAAGTGGCTGGCAAAGGCGCATGTATGTCCACATGTATCTGTGATCCCCCTGGGGGAAAGCAAGAAGGTGCTGAGCGAGGGTCAGGGATGAAGATGACTAAACTGAAACTAGGCCATATCCTTCCCTTATTGGCTACCAATAATTGGCCCAGAATGGACTGACCTTGGTCCAGGATGGAGATGGATGGATGCAGGGTTACTACACAGAAAGGCCTGGAGGCTGGTGGAAAGGGCATAAATAAATATGGAAACCACAAAGGTCAGGCACTCATGAGTGAAGGAGTATTTGTATATAAACAACAAAAGCAAGAAACTCCTAAATCCACAAAATGTGTCACTCTACCCTGTCTAAGCAAGAACCGACATCTCAGCAAAGGGCCGGCTGCCATTTTCAAGCTGGTGCTATTTTTAATCCCAAAAGACTGATAATGAAGGCTCTCCCATTCACTAGGACTTTTAAACCAACGTGAGGAGCCTTATTTCGACTCCCTTGCCTCTGGAATATTCACAGTTTCTGACTTCAACTCCTTCCCCTCCCCCAGTACCAAGCTTGGTGACCTCCTCCCACTGGACAGCAGGTGGAAGGCCACATTAATTCATCCTCTTATTAGTCTAAGTAAAATATCAACAGGAAGGCAAATACTTTTCAGGAACATCATGTCCCAGGCTGAGGTAGAATCTAAAGGATGCTGGTCAGA
Organism: Sminthopsis crassicaudata; assembly: GCF_048593235.1. Taxonomy (NCBI): domain Eukaryota; kingdom Metazoa; phylum Chordata; class Mammalia; order Dasyuromorphia; family Dasyuridae; genus Sminthopsis; species Sminthopsis crassicaudata. The sequence goes on from NC_133619.1 coordinate 40,210,882, forward strand.
TCTGTGGTTCCCAACCGCCAATCCCCTCATTCCTACTTCCACTAACAATTTACCCTGCCTTTATTTTGGGTTTGTTTTCTGTCTAAAGGAGGGGGGATTTGATCTCCCCTCACCTCTCCCAGCTCAGTCTGAGCAGGACTGACACCGACTATTGAACTGTCCTTTTAGTTCAGGGTGATTGGGGGTGGGAGGTTGGGGGAAGGGAGATGAAATGTTTGGGGGCCAATCAGTTATTTTTCATTGTTGCTCCAGCAGGTACTGCTTTTCCTAATTGTTTCAGAGATATCACAAGGTATTAAAAACTTTAATTTAAAAAATTAACACTACATGATCTTTATGATAGCAAAAGAGCTGGGGGTGGAGGACCAAATTCTCCCTCCCTTACAATTACTTATGAGAGAGTTTTACAGAATGTAGGCTCCCTGAGGGCAGGGCCTGTTTCATTTTTGTCTCTGTCTCTATACACAGTATATGACGCAGAGTGGATGTCTAATCAATGCTTGTTGATCGATTGATCTACATTCTTTTGGAATCTATTCACAGATGTACCCATCATCTTCCCACTGGACTACAAGAACCTGGAGGGCAAGAACTGTGTCCTTTTTGTCTTTGTGTCTCCATGAGTTCAAATGCAGCCGTAGACACTGACTAGCCCTGTGACCCTGGACAAGTCACTTAACTCTGTCCCAGTTTCTTCATCTGTCAATTGAACTGGAGAAGGACATGGCAAAGTGCTCCTGTACCAGGTCAGATGCCATGCAACAGCTCAGCGGCAACAACAAAACCCCGGCATCCAGCAAGGATCCTGCCACGTGTCAGGCACTTAGCAAATGCTTGCAGATCAGTGGGTCACCAGGCAAAGGGCTCAGGAATAAAAGGTTGAGAGCAGTGCCTCCCACTCACCAGCTGATCCAGGAGCATGTGTGCAATGGGCTGAATCCAGGTAGCCAGGAAAGAGGAACTTACCCTTTTTAGAAAACACCGGCCAAGGAATTCAGGATTTTCCACGCAGTTTTCCAGTTCTTTAAGAAAAATTCTGAGGAGAAAAATGTGGATGGTTTGGGTTTTTGAAAAAAATATACTGGCTTGTGAACAATGATCAAAATTTCAATGGGGGCTGGAGGGAAGGAAGGGAAATTAAAAATACACCAGGCTGTTCTCCCTCACTCTGGAGCCTCCTTTGTTATTAGAAGCAGCCTAGACCTAAGGCTACCCCACCGGCTCCAAGGCCTAGCGGTAAACAGCCTGGACACTCCTCGGGGCGTGAAGAGGGGAAGAGAAGGGGCCTTTGGAAGAGCTGGGCTGCGTCCCTGTCCGTCACTCTCTACTTGGGTAAGGAATTCCCCTATGGGGCTCTGCAAAGTGAGGGGGAGGCTGGATGCTCTCCAAGCCCCTCTGCCTCTCATAGACTCAGGTTCTAAGTAAGGCTTTGGGAAACACTGAGGCGGGTGGATAGAGTCCCTCAGCCACGTGTTCCCCTCAACCAAGGAGCACTTATTAGTGACAGCAGGGGAGGGGACTTGGGTTGTCTTCCCATCTCCCCCTCTGCACTGGGAGCACTCTGTCAATGGAAAGAGCTTAATCAATATGTTATCTATTTCTGTACCTATTTTTATCTGGTTCTATGTTTATCCATGTAGATCTAACAATCATCCATCCATCCATCCATCCACTCATCCATCCAATCTATTAATGCTTATCTAAGTCTACTGGCCTGTCAATCTAGTTCTACATCTACCTATAGATGCAGACATCTATTACTTATTGGTCTTGGATATTAATCAATGTCCAAGGCCATTTATCTCCTTATCTATCCATCTATCTAGCCACATATCTATTTATCTGTGTGTATGTAAATCCATTTAGCCACATCTATTTAACAATGTCTAAGTTAACTTGTCTATTTCTACATCCATCCTTGAGGAGCAAGTACTATTTTTGTCTTTGTATTTCCAGGGCTCATTAGCTCCAAGTAAGCACTTAATGGATTTGGGTGCAAAATGAGGTTGGAGCAGAGGAAGGACAGAGTCTCGTGGCGGGCAGAGCCCTAGAAGACCTGATCTCCAATCCCTCCTGGGTCACTCACTGGCTGCGTGACCTTTGGTAATCACTAGTCCCTGAAAACCAATTTCTTCTTCCGCGAAAACATCAGTGACAACCCCTCCCTCCAAGGGGTTGTTGCAAGAACCAACTAAGCTCATGTGGATATAGGGTTTCCCAAGCCTCTTGTGTGTCAGCTTTGATCATCAAGCATCCTGGGGTCTCGCCTTCTAACATGGTCCCTTGCATTGTGTCTCCTCTCTTCCTGGCTCCCAGTAAATACTTAAGAAATGCTTATTCTTTATGAATTCATGAATTCCCATCTTGGACCCCTTGGAGGTCTAGCCTCTCTCCATGGTAATTTTGGGTAAAGCTGAGCATTTTCTTCATTGCTGCTTGGAGGGGATGTGGGGCCAGGGAAAGAGCCCTGACACAGATGCTTCCTCTGAGGCTTCCTCTCAAGGGCCAGCTTCCTCATCTGTACAAGGAGAGGGCTGAGCCCGTTGATCTTTGAGGTTTCTTCCAGATGTAAATCCAACAACCCTAGTTCAAGAGCTTTCAGGGACGTGCAGCCAATATGGTCAGCCTAGATGCCAATTAATTGTCCTCACTGACTAAATACTGGACAAAATGCCGTAAAAAATAAGATTCCCTTTTGTCTGAGTTTGAATGCCCTTTCCTAAAATAAAATCACAAGGACTTGCCTTAATTGCCTCCATTCCCAGGCTACATTGATGAAAAGTCTGCTTTAAATTCTGTTGAATTAAGTGAAGAGGGAAAAAAGCCATTTTTGTTTTATTCAACTCCTAACCCCACCATGAAAAATCTCAAGCTGTGCGATGAGCCAAGCAACGTGCAAGACTAGCGATGGAACCAGTCCGGCTTGGGCAGTGATTTAATTACAGGCTACAAGCTGCAGCCCGAGCGTTATACTGCTTCCTCCTTAATGCAGGGAGGTGAAGCAGGAATTACCCTGACAAGGGTAATCAGTGACTGGGAGGCCCACAAAATTACTGGGGCTGCCACTTCTACGAGTTTGGGTATTATCCAGAAAGTCCTCGCTCATCCCTGACACAGGAGTGGAAGTGATGGAAACTCTGCCCCCACCTTCCTTCTTTGGAATCTTGGGGAATTATTCTATTTATCCAAATCAGGCAACCTGCATTCGCTTTTACCCGACATAGGTATGGATGTCTACTTGTGAGACAATGTGGCAGAGAACATGGAACACTGACCCAGGGTGGCGAAGAACTGAGTGCAAATCCCTTCTTGGATACATCCGGCCTGGGACAAATCCCTGAATTTTGCAGGGATCAAAGCGCAGTCTAAGGCCCAGAAGATGCCCACTTGTGTTGATAGAGGGAGCAGGGACCCCCTGGGAAATACACACCTGTTGTGGAACTCGTGGATTTCAGGGAGATTTCCAAAGAGAATTTCCTTTTTGTTCTGAAGAGCAACTGGGATCAGGTGATTTAAGTCTGGATTGTCCATTTCTGCTGCATAACCCTGCAGAGGGTGGACAGATGGGAAGAATCACAGATGGGAACATAGGAGGAAGATGCTCCTGATTCAGCTCTTCCCCCTTACCCACTCTGGGGAGAAGGAACTGGCTTTATAATCAGAAAAATCAGAGGTAAAATGAGGCAATTGCACTGGATGGGCTCCTGGTCCTCTTCTACTTCCAGAATTCGGATGCTGCTCCCTTTCCCCCCAGCCCTCACCTAGGACCCCCAACACCAACAAGCTGACAAATGGGCAATCCACTCCCTATCCCCCATGAGCTGCTCTCTACCCTCCTGCTAAATTGCCTCTGCAAGTCCCTGACCCAGCCTGAGGGCTGGAAGGAGGCAGCCTTTGTGCTTCCAGAGATGGACCAGAGGGTTTGCATAATGCCGCTGAAGGCTGGTTCTTCTCCTAATGCTAAAGCACCACTTTGCTGGCTCCCTGGTCCCAACAAATTAGGTCAGAAAAAACAAACTCTCATTCTTAGTAGATGGAAAGGACACTGGATTCGGAGTCAGAGGACAAGGTGCTGATCATCCATATGATCTTGGGCAAGTAACTGGACCTTAGTTTTCTCATCGATAAAAGAAAGAGTTTGGATAGGGGCGAGAGATACCCAATCCACAGCTGCCAGACTCTCATTGAGAAGCAGATTACAATGTAATTGGGAAATGTTTAACCAAATAAATAAATTGAGTCTCTAGGCAGCCAGCAGGATCACTTTCTATTTGCCTTTGATGCCTTTGGTCTCTAAGCTATCAGTCTATGACTTGATAACCTGCATGATCTTGGGCAAGTCACTTAATACCCTGCCCCATCCCATTTACCTGCCATTCAGTTTCCTAGATAACAAAATGAGAGGGAAACCATCTCTCTGACATATTCTTTATTTCACAAAGTTCAAAATTTCCTCCAGCGTATGTGCTCATTGTTTGTAAGACAGTGGTCAAAATATTTTGCAGGGGTTGTATTTTTATGAAATCTGTACTTAAGAAGAGAAACAGGCTTTCTAATCACATACAAAAAAGGGTAACTTCCCCTGGTTTTTATCAGCATGGAAGTACAAAGAAATAATCTAAGGTTTTCCTAAAGCATCATTTGAAAAAACTTTCACCTAAGGTTTGATTTTGCTACATCAGATGAAATGCCAGCCTCAATGCAATTTAAACTGAATATCTTGTTAACCACTTGATGTTCGACATCAAGGCAAACAACTATGTTTGCTTAATAACTTTATATTTAAATTAATTAACTTCAATGTATAAGATATCAGAATGTTTTTCCCCAGTCTCCATGAAGTTTTTTTGTTTCTTCATTCTCATGAACTTTTCTTCTTTGTATTCCTCATACTCAACTCCCCTAATTGCCTTATAATTTTTAATGTGTATAATACTTTCTTTAACCATTATTCTATTTTTGGACATTTAGGTTGTTTTTCATTTTGTTTTCATATATGTAGAATGTTCTATACAAACACGGCCACACAATGCTTGAAAATCTTTGATTCAATTTTTAAAAATTTTTTGATAATCACTTTCAGGAAGGTCATATTCTTAACAATGAAATCATGGGTAAAAAGGTATGATTATTTTAATAACATTTACTGGGTACTGCCAGACTTCTGTCTAGATTTTATATGTTTGCAATTCTACCAAGAGTAAATGATTATTTCTCTACAAGATTGTTTATCTACCTGAATGGTAGAAAATAAATGATTTTCTGAAAGCAGAAAGGCTTGTTTTTATTAAAATCTTGATGGAAATTACTAAGATAGAAGAAAATGTGTTTTTAGTGAAACTACAATTTCTTTAGAATGGAGAATCTTTTTATAGATTTTTAAAATAGGGGTATGAAAACTCCCTCTGCAAGTAGAGAATTGGAGCCTCTCTGCTCTTGGAGAGTTGGTTGCTTAGGGCACTGAGAGATGAAGCTCTTGCCATGTTCAAATAGGTAATAGATGTCAGAAGTGGGATTTGAATCCAAGCCTTCCTGAATCCAAAGCTGGTTCTTTATGCATTAACATAATGGATTCTTGTTGTGCAACAGAAGCTCAGCAGGATCAAAGTATTCCAGGAACACAGTCAGCTTACCTCAATTATACTTTGAAGTTCCTCAACATAAACTCGTTCTGTCTCAATCAGCTCGTGCATGATGTGGCTAAAACAGAGAAAGACCAAGATGCTTCAGGATCCACAGAAACATTGTACTGCTGAGTTTTTCTACCACCTCATATCCCTGGATATTAATAAAATGAAGGGTCTAGTTTTGTTCTGTACTATTATCTTAATGCATACCTTTGGTCACAAGGGGAAACTGGGACAATATGCATAAATCTCAAAGATCCAGTGGCAATAAATGGGTGATAGTTTCTTTATGATGTAATACAGTCATTTTTATATTTAAAAGAAATGATTGATTATTTATATTTTCTATGTTCCACTGCTTTGTCCACAAACCAAATTCAAAGCTATTAAAAACTCATTTTCCCCATTCACTCAAAATGCCAACTGAAAAATGGGGACAAGGTGAAGAGATGTGGGCTGGGGGGATTCTATGAGCAGATTAGAGGAGTGTGCATTTCCTAGGTCATTGTCAAAGTGGAGTGCTGGGGAGAGAGGGTCAGGGGAGCTGTCCAGAGTCTGTCAGAGAGAGGTCAGAAGAGCTGTCCAGAGTCTGTCAGAGAGAGGTCAGGAGACTGTCCAGAGTCTGTCAGAGAGAGGTCAGGAGAGCTGTCCAGAGTCTGTCAGAGAGAGGTCAGGAGAGCTGTCCAGAGTCTGTCAGAGAGAGGTCAGCAGAGCTGTCCAGAGTCTGTCAGAGAGAGGTCAGCAGAGCTGTCCAGAGTCTGTCAGAGAGAGGTCAGGAGCGCTGTCCAGAGTCTGTCAGAGAGAGGTCAGGAGAGCTGTCCAGAGTCTGTCAGAGAGAGGTCAGGAGAGCTGTCCAGAGTCTCCCAGAGAGAGGTCAGGAGCGCTGTCCAGAGTCTCCCAGAGAGAGGTCAGGGGAGCTGTCCAGAGTCTGTCAGAGAGAGGTCAGGAGAGCTGTCCAGAGTCTGTCAGAGAGAGGTCAGGAGAGCTGTCCAGAGTCTGTCAGAGAGAGGTCAGGGGAGCTGTCCAGAGTCTGTCAGAGAGAGGTCAGGGGAGCTGTCCAGAGTCTGTCAGAGAGAGGTCAGGGGAGCTGTCCAGAGTCTGTCAGAGAGAGGTCAGGGGAGCTGTCCAGAGTCTGTCAGAGAGAGGTCAGGGGAGCTGTCCAGAGTCTGTCAGAGAGAGGTCAGGGAGAGCTGTCCAGAGTCTGTCAGAGAGAGGTCAGGAGAGCTGTCCAGAGTCTGTCAGAGAGAGGTCAGGGGAGCTGTCCAGAGTCTGTCAGAGAGAGGTCAGGGGAGCTGTCCAGAGTCTGTCAGAGAGAGGTCAGGGGAGCTGTCCAGAGTCTGTCAGAGAGAGGTCAGGAGAGCTGTCCAGAGTCTGTCAGAGAGAGGTCAGGAGAGCTGTCCAGAGTCTGTCAGAGAGAGGTCGGGAGAGCTGTCCAGAGTCTGTCAGAGAGAGGTCGGGAGAGCTGTCCAGAGTCTCCCAGAGAGAGGTCGGGAGAGCTGTCCAGAGTCTGTCAGAGAGAGGTCAGGGAGCTGTCCAGAGTCTGTCAGAGAGAGGTCGGGAGAGCTGTCCAGAGTCTGTCAGAGAGAGGTCAGGAGAGCTGTCCAGAGTCTGTCAGAGAGAGGTCGGGAGCGCTGTCCAGAGTCTGTCAGAGAGAAGTCAGGAGAGCTGTCCAGAGTCTGTCAGAGAGAGGTCAGGAGAGCTGTCCAGAGTCTGTCAGAGAGAGGTCAGAGAGAGCTGTCCAGAGTCTGTCAGAGAGAGGTCGGGAGAGCTGTCCAGAGTCTGTCAGAGAGAGGTCGGGAGAGCTGTCCAGAGTCTGTCAGAGAGAGGTCGGGAGAGCTGTCCAGAGTCTGTCAGAGAGAGGTCAGGGGAGCTGTCCAGAGTCTGTCAGAGAGAGGTCAGGAGAGCTGTCCAGAGTCTGTCAGAGAGAGGTCAGGAGAGCTGTCCAGAGTCTGTCAGAGAGAGGTCGGGAGAGCTGTCCAGAGTCTGTCAGAGAGAGGTCGGGAGAGCTGTCCAGAGTCTGTCAGAGAGAGGTCAGGGGAGCTGTCCAGAGTCTCCCAGAGAGAGGTCAGGGGAGCTGTCCAGAGTCTGTCAGAGAGAGGTCAGGGGAGCTGTCCAGAGTCTGTCAGAGAGAGGTCAGGGGAGCTGTCCAGAGTCTGTCAGAGAGAGGTCAGGGAGAGCTGTCCAGAGTCTGTCAGAGAGAGGTCAGGGGAGCTGTCCAGAGTCTGTCAGAGAGAGGTCAGGAGAGCTGTCCAGAGTCTGTCAGAGAGAGGTCAGGAGAGCTGTCCAGAGTCTCCCAGAGAGAGGTCAGGAGAGCTGTCCAGAGTCTGTCAGAGAGAGGTCAGGAGAGCTGTCCAGAGTCTCCCAGAGAGAGGTCAGGAGCGCTGTCCAGAGTCTGTCAGAGAGAGGTCAGGAGCGCTGTCCAGAGTCTGTCAGAGAGAGGTCAGGAGAGCTGTCCAGAGTCTGTCAGAGAGAGGTCAGGAGAGCTGTCCAGAGTCTGTCAGAGAGAGGTCAGGAGAGCTGTCCAGAGTCTGTCAGAGAGAGGTCAGGAGCGCTGTCCAGAGTCTCCCAGAGAGAGGTCAGGAGAGCTGTCCAGAGTCTGTCAGAGAGAGGTCAGGGGAGCTGTCCCGAGTCTGTCAGAGAGAGGTCAGGAGAGCTGTCCAGAGTCTGTCAGAGAGAGGTCAGGAGAGCTGTCCAGAGTCTGTCAGAGAGAGGTCAGGGGAGCTGTCCAGAGTCTGTCAGAGAGAGGTCAGGAGAGCTGTCCAGAGTCTGTCAGAGAGAGGTCAGGAGAGCTGTCCAGAGTCTGTCAGAGAGAGGTCGGGAGAGCTGTCCAGAGTCTGTCAGAGAGAGGTCAGGAGCGCTGTCCAGAGTCTGTCAGAGAGAGGTCAGGAGAGCTGTCCAGAGTCTGTCAGAGAGAGGTCAGGAGAGCTGTCCAGAGTCTGTCAGAGAGAGGTCAGGAGAGCTGTCCAGAGTCTCCCAGAGAGAGGTCAGGAGCGCTGTCCAGAGTCTGTCAGAGAGAGGTCAGGAGAGCTGTCCAGAGTCTGTCAGAGAGGTGTCAGGAGAGCTGTCCAGAGTCTGTCAGAGAGAGGTCAGCAGAGCTGTCCAGAGTCTGTCAGAGAGAGGTCGGGAGCGCTGTCCAGAGTCTCCCAGAGAGAGGTCAGGAGAGCTGTCCAGAGTCTGTCAGAGAGGTGTCAGGAGAGCTGTCCAGAGTCTGTCAGAGAGAGGTCAGCAGAGCTGTCCAGAGTCTGTCAGAGAGAGGTCAGGAGAGCTGTCCAGAGTCTGTCAGAGAGAGGTCAGGAGAGCTGTCCAGAGTCTGTCAGAGAGAGGTCGGGAGAGCTGTCCCGAGTCTGTCAGAGAGAGGTCAGGAGAGCTGTCCAGAGTCTGTCAGAGAGAGGTCAGGAGAGCTGTCCAGAGTCTGTCAGAGAGAGGTCAGGAGAGCTGTCCAGAGTCTCCCAGAGAGAGGTCAGGAGCGCTGTCCAGAGTCTGTCAGAGAGAGGTCAGGAGAGCTGTCCAGAGTCTGTCAGAGAGAGGTCAGGAGAGCTGTCCAGAGTCTGTCAGAGAGAGGTCAGGAGCGCTGTCCAGAGTCTGTCAGAGAGAGGTCAGGAGAGCTGTCCAGAGTCTGTCAGAGAGGTGTCAGGAGAGCTGTCCAGAGTCTGTCAGAGAGAGGTCAGCAGAGCTGTCCAGAGTCTGTCAGAGAGAGGTCGGGAGCGCTGTCCAGAGTCTCCCAGAGAGAGGTCAGGAGAGCTGTCCAGAGTCTGTCAGAGAGGTGTCAGGAGAGCTGTCCAGAGTCTGTCAGAGAGAGGTCAGCAGAGCTGTCCAGAGTCTGTCAGAGAGAGGTCAGGAGAGCTGTCCAGAGTCTGTCAGAGAGAGGTCAGGAGAGCTGTCCAGAGTCTGTCAGAGAGAGGTCGGGAGAGCTGTCCCGAGTCTGTCAGAGAGAGGTCAGGAGAGCTGTCCAGAGTCTGTCAGAGAGAGGTCAGGAGAGCTGTCCAGAGTCTGTCAGAGAGAGGTCAGGAGAGCTGTCCAGAGTCTCCCAGAGAGAGGTCAGGAGCGCTGTCCAGAGTCTGTCAGAGAGAGGTCAGGAGAGCTGTCCAGAGTCTGTCAGAGAGAGGTCAGGAGAGCTGTCCAGAGTCTGTCAGAGAGAGGTCGGGAGCGCTGTCCCGAGTCTGTCAGAGAGAGTCTATCAGTGACTGGGAGGTTCCATATGTTCATCAAAGACTACAATGACCGTTGTAGATTCAAAGCTGAGCTATGGCTAGTGCTGGATGACAAGAGTGGGATACAAGAAGAATGATCGGTTGAATTGAATTAGATGGAGCTGAATTGGGATGAATGTCAAGTTCTACAACTGGGTGCAAATACTCAATTTCACCAGGATAGAACGGTGCTGGGTAAGAGCGGCGGATACATGGCTGGACGACAGTTCCCATCAAGCAGTTTGGGCTTCCTGCAGCGTTAGCAGGTGACAGGGCCCGAATGCCTTGCCCTGGGCTATCTATCCATCCTGGAAAGATGGCATTCAGGAGTTAGTGCCACGTTTTAAGAAGGATGTTGAGAAACTGAAGGAGGAGGACGACCAGAGGAGGCAACGCGGAGGATGGAGGACCTTGAGTTCAGGTCACACAAAGAAAAGGGAAGGAAAGGGAATACGCGTTTATGAGGTATCCACTATGTGCCGGGCACTGTGCTAAGTACTTTACAGATATTATTTTATTTGCTATGAGAATGAGTAAGAAGAACTGGGGATGTTTAGCCTGGAGAAGACTCGTGGGTTTTAATTTAAATGAAAAATTCTCTCTCAGGACTGTGTGACCTGAGGGTGGATTACAACATAGCATTTTCACTCTTTTTGTTGTGATTTACTTGAATTTTATTTTCTCATTTTTTTTCCTTTTTGATCTGATTCTCCTTGTGTGGCGAGATAATTGTGTAAATAGGTACACATATATTGGATTTAACATATATTTTTACCATGTTTAACATATGTAAATGCCATCTAGGGGAGGGGATGGAGGGAAGGAAGGGAAAAATTGGACCACAAGGTCTTTCAAGGATCAATGTGGAAAAAGTTATCCTTGCATATGTTTTGAAAATTTTTTAAAAACCTTCAACAAAAGGAAAAAGAAAAGTTCTCTCTCCGTGGCACTTTGATATGTCTCGTGATAAAGTCTTCCAAGCTACAGTGAAGGATTGGCAAGTAGTACTGGGAAAGGGGCCCAGTTTGGGCACCTCCTCTAAGGTCCAGTTCGTTTGGGGAGCCCCCCTCCAAGGACCTTTGTCTGCCAGAGGGAAGGGCTGATGTGCTCCCAGCATCAGCTTCCAGGAATACTTATGTACCTAATTACCAGGTGGCACAATAACACTCCCCCCCTCCCCCCACATGGCCAAAGGGCCGGATTAACTTTCTTGTAAGTCATTCTTGATCAAAACACTAGACGCTACTCAGGAGGGCTTCAGCTTTGTAGTTTGTTGCTAATAGTAACATGTCCGTTTGCTGGGAACTTTAGAAAAGAGGGCACATTGAACTCCTTCACCTGCAGTAAAAGCCACAAACAGAAATAAAAGGGAAAGGAGTTTAAACTGCAAACATACCTGTCGGAGAGTTAGATCTGGAAAAGACCTTGGAGTCCAACCCCCTCATCTTACAAACATGGGGGGCAGTGAGGTGCCATAAGGGATAGAATAGATGCTGGCATTGAAGCCAAGAATTTCTAATTATGTCTCCGACATTTATTAGCTGTGTGGTCCTGGTGCAAGTGTTACTTAACTGTTCTTTTTTTTCAAAACACCTATATAAGGATAATTTTTCAACATTGACAACTGAAAAAACCTTATGTTCCAATTTTTCCCCTCCATCCCTCCACCCGCATGGATCCAATATATGTTACTTAACTTCTCCTCCCTCAGCTTCCCCATCATAAAATAAGGATAATAATAGCAAATAATAGTGGTAGCGGTGATGTGTTGCACCTGGCAAGATAACAAAGAGCATCATTGAATGGAACACTAGGTAATAATCACCTTGCAAAAAGAAACATAATAAGAGGGAGGAAGGAAAGAAGGAAATAAGGAAGGGAAGAAGGAAAAAGGAGGAAGGGATGAAGGGAGAGAAGAAGGAAACAAATAAAGAAGAAAGGGGAAGGGAGGGAGGGGAGGGAAGAAAGAAATCCTAGTACTTGTCGGCCATCTAGGGGAGGGGGTTGAGGGAAAGGAGCGGGAAAATTTGGAACACAAGGTTATGCAAAGTCAATGTTGAAAGATTATCTGTGCATATGTTTTTTTGTTTGTTTTTTACTGAGGCAATTGGGGTGAAGTGACTTGCCCAGGGTCACACAGCTAGGAAGTGTTAAGTGTCTTGAGACCACCTTTGAATTCAGGTCCTCCTGACTTCAGAGTTGGTGCTCTATCCACTGCACCACCTAGCTGCCCCTATGCATATGTTCTGAAAATAAAAAAAGCTTTAATAAAAAATTTTTTGAAAAGAACAAAATCCTGTCATGTTATTGAAGGTCAGAGCTCTAGGCAATTTTTAAAATAGTTTTTCCCCAGTTACATGTCAAGAAAATTTTTAATATTCATTTCTATAAGACTTTAAATTCTAAATTTTTATCCTTCTCTCCCCTCCCCTCTTCTGAAAACAGTTTTTTTTTAATATAGTTTTGTGCATGTGCTTATCATGTAAAAACATTTCAAATTAATCAAAGAAAGAAGAAACAGATCAAAAGGGGGTGAAATCCCTACAAGAAAGAATAGAATTAAGTGGGGAAAAAATGCTCCCATCTGTATTTAGAGTCCATCATCTGTTCATTTGTAGTTGTCTTGGATCGTTGTATTTCTGATAAGAGCTGAGTCAGTCATAGTTGACTATCACACCAGTGTTGCTGATATTGTGTACAATGATCTCCTGATTCTGATTCTGATTTCCAGGTCTCTCTGAAATCTGCCTACTCATCATTTCTTATTGAACAATAATAGCAGGCCACCAAATTCATACGTTACTGCTTTTTCAGCCATTTCCCAAGCAATGGGTCTCTCCTCAATTTCCAATATTTCACCATCACAAAAAGGGCTGCCATAAACACTTGTTCACATCTAGTTCCCTTTCCTTTTTTATGATGTTTTTTGAGATGTAGACCCAGAACAGTTGCCCAGAGAAAATTCTACCAACAAAATTATATTTTCAAGTGGTTGGAATAGAATGCTAATGAACATTAATTCAATGTCAATTTTGGCCTGTTCTCTCTCTCTTTCTCTCTCTCTCTCTCTCTCTCTCTCTCTCTCTCTCTCTCTCTCTCTCTCTCTCTCTCTCTCTCTCTCTTTCTCTCTCTCTTTTTCTCTCTCTCTTTCTCTCTCTCTCTCTCTCTCTCAAATTGTAGTAAATTTATTTATTTTGAATACACATTGCTTTATGAATCATGTTGAGAGAGAAAAATCAGAGCAAAAGGGAAAAACCACAGGAGAGGAAAAAAAAAACAACAAGAGAAAAAAGAAGTGAACACAGCATGTGTTGATTTATCCTTATTCATTCTCCTT